>NW_020328628.1:0-85954 GCF_001858045.2 Oreochromis niloticus
CTGTTGTTAATTTGTTTTACACATTTTAACTTTTATCAGCATACAGCTCTTGACAGTGCATTTAACTGTTGCTCATTATTAACAGGAGTGTCTTTTCTTTTAGTTACAGGTTGTTTCTTCATCTTCGTCGTCGGTGTTTGAGTCAGTGTCGGCGTGCTCCAGCAGTGTCATAATTTCTTTTGGCCGACAGGGTCCGGTGTAATACTGTGGCTATCAGTCTGTTGATCATGGATTATACAGGGAATACAACAACAGCCACATAGGGTCAATATGGCTGCAAAAACAGCTATTGACACTAGGATTGATGACACTAGGCTGCGGTACTTTCCAGCATGTCCATCCAGCTGTCCCACATGGAAGTGTCCACTCCAGATGTTCTTTCATTCTCTCGTTCAGGTCTTCAGTCTTTCCAGGGCTGGTCAGACTGCCGTCAGCTGCAGTGTTGTTAGGTATGAGGTGCAGCATTTCTCCACTTCTTTGTTTCTCGTTGCGCTGCGCGTTCTTCTGGGCATAGGCTGCAGCTTAAAATGGTTCCCCTTTCAGGACACGTCACATTTGGAGCCTGCCGGTAAATCCTCGGCAGTGTGGGTCACATGGGTTGCTGGTGCAGGCCGTGTTCATGCCTACCAGGGCCAGTGATAAGAATACTGTGAACACGAGCATGGAACACATCGTTGTGACAGTGGTCAGTTGGCATCCTCTTGTCCAGCATCGACGTCGTCTGTGCGGTTTCTCACCCTCAGGGGCATCCTGGTTTGCATTTAGTATTTCCATCTCCATCAGGTCTCCCTCTGTGAGCGTTTCTCCTCTTCTCGACCGTGACACACCCTTGGCCTCCAATGAGTAGACACCCAGCAAGAGGAGCGAGTGTCTCAGTGTTGCCACTGATAGCCCTTCTCCCCACCGAGTGAACACCAGAGGTTAGAGCGGTCTACAGTCTAGACTTTATTGCTCACTTTTCTGCTCGGGAGTTTGTGGTTCTCGGATTGGTTCATTAACATATGACATCTTATATAGGTATGCATGTGAACAAAGAATACCCTGAGTGGTGTATCTATGTGTGTATGGGGTCAAGATGTACCCAGGAAGACTCCCCATAGCTGGTGCCAGGAGTCTAGCGGTACATCTGAACAAAAGGCTCTTAGACTCAAACAGATATACGTGTGTTTGCTATACCATATATCAGCAGGAGAAATACGACCTCTCCTAGGAGGTGTGTGATCTATGCCAGAACACTCTGAAGAGGAGTGAACGCACTCCCCTCTTCATGCTACACAGAGTTGTTACAGACCTCCTAGGATGAGACATTCTTTCAATCTACAAATGATTATATACTTCTAAGCATATATGAGTAAATATTTCTAAGCATAAATGACAATCAACAATACAAATCTAACATTTCCCCCCTTTTGGCAATTATGCTAGAAAAAGTACCAGTTATGATCCCGTCATGTCTGACAGTGTCAATGCAAACATTTTTATACTCAGCATATGTAAACGTACACAGTTTGACAAATATATTAGCAGTTATCCAAGTTCTCATTGATCTCATTCAATGGTAAACTGCATCCTACAAGCAAACAAATGAATTGTTAATGATCATAAGAGAAATTAACATTTTCAAAAACACTCCAGCTCGGTGGTGCTCCTCTGCAAGACATGTAATCACACGTCTCTCTGCAGAGTGGTTTAAGTTCTGCAGGGTGTCATAAATGTCTCTTCCAGTTGTTTCCATCACTGTTCATAGAACCAGAGTCCAAATGTATGTAGAATAGACATTCAGACATACCAGTTGAGTTTGCCGTTTGTCAACATGGGTCTCAGCTATTGTGAGAGCTGCAGACCTCTTCAGCACTCTAGTTTTATGGCCTCTGCCAACCCCCATCACCTCACTTCAGGCCTCTGTACTGTGGGGGATACATATGACTCCTCCATTGTCCATTCTCTGCAGGAAAACCCTCTGTGGAAAGGGTGCTGGATCCAGTTATCTTACTGCTGTTATGATCCCAGCAGTCTTCAGAGTGTCATCGTATGCACAGTACAGTGACACAGCATTAGGTGATGTTCATAGGAAACTGCTGTCATCACCACCATAGCTTCTGGCTCCTGTGCTTCTCACAGAATCATGATGCCATCCTTGGACTCCCCCTGCGCTGTCGGTGGAGCTTGGCACGCTCCCCTCATCCTTCAGGTGCCCGTCTGTTGTCCACAATCTCCTCTGTTGGCCTCTGAAAAGCCCCTTGGCACAGCTCTCATTCCAACGCAGCTTCATGGTCCTTGCTGTGGCTCCAAAATCTGATCCCATGGTGGCCCCAAACAGCTCGACCTTTGACCTCAGCCACTGCCTGGGCTGTCAGCTCTGCCTGGAATGGGTTCTCGCTTCTCACTGGCCTCTGAAGATTTCTCAGGAGATTCCTTTCAGCAATACTCTGACTGCTGCACCTGTATTTTCTTGCTAGGAGGAGAAACTTCTATTGGAGAGCATGTAAAGCATCATCAAACCACATTCTTTAGTTCAGTGAGCTTCATTTATGGACCATCAAAGCCTCATCTGAACACAGATGCACCACTGCATAGGTTAATACCCGTCTGAACTGTTAATCACAAAGATCACACAAAAATCATAAAAACATAGTTCAGAAAACATAGAAAAGATAGTTTCATGTAACTGTGTAATTCTGGACCCCTTCTCTTGACGCATGGACACTCCCATGAGTCAACTCATCAAACCTAGATTCCTGTCTGAAAGAAAAAAGTTAGTTAGATCATGTCCCAGGCAACATCAGGGCGTCTCCCCCTCTGGAGCAGCACCACCCCGGACCTATAACCCTGCAATAAAAGCTGTTAGTGTGTTTTGCATAATAAGTTTGCTTCACATCTGGCTCCGCCTGGAGCCTGCATACACACCATCATGGCCTGGAAACAAGATCTGGAAGTGAAATCAACCTTCACACTTATAAACAATTGTATCATAAGTAGCAATAAACTACTCAGCATCAACAGGACAAGTATCATGTGCAGGTTTCTCAAATCAGTAAACTACAATTATTGGCATAATTTGGCTCAGACATGGATCATCCCATGTCTCAGTTAACATTAGTGTAATCGGTGACTTCCCTTAAGCAAAGTCACTCCATGTATTTAACACTAGGAGCTCAGTAGTGGCCAGCTAATGAGCCCCATATTAAACTATTCCATAAACACTGCATCTCTAGTTGCTTTCTCATGTTACTTGTCCGTCTCTGCTGAATCCTCTACATGCACTCTTAGACAAACAAACATTAGCAACACACATGGACAATCCTGGAGGTCAGGCACAAATTGACAGGTTCCAGAGGTGCTATAAAAAGACCATAAAGACCATAGCTGTGGACAGAAGTGGCACTAGTTTCAACACAGGGAATGTTTTACATGTTATTCACATCGTCAAAGTAACCTTCACATTTCTCCAACACACAGTGTAACAGCATCACCAACTCATAACCTGTAAACGCAGTTTCCTCACACGTAAACCCAGAAATCCTGTAGTAGAAAACATCAACCAGCTATCCTGGTATAAATCACATGATCAAATCACATGAAGACTGTGTATGGGCAGAAATCTGTGCCATCAGAAACTGAATTTGAATAAGTTAAATTTGAATTTGAATTGCTCAGATTGAATCTGAATGTAACTTGAATAAATGCTTTGAAACTGAATTTGAATTAATCTAATTTGAATTGAATTTATGGTTTGAAAATGATCATCACTAAATTGAAATTGAATTTTATATATTGAAAATGAATTCATTTGCTTTGAAACTGCATTTATCCTTTAAAAATTCAGCTCTCGAATAATTTCAGTTTCACTCTCACCATTCAGTTTCAGTTCTACAATTCAATTTCAGTTCCAAAATTCAGTTTTTTGGAACTTACTTCCGGTTCCGGTTCAAGCGCAGATTAATAGAACTACATTTGCCAGCGGACTGAAAGTGTTACTGACGGGAATCTACAGCGTCTTGAGCTGAATTAAGACTTCAGAAGTCATTCGTCATGTCGAACGACCAGCGGATAAACTCTCAGGTTGGTAATAAATGTATTACATGTATAAGAACAAGCGTCATGTTAACAAATGATAGCCGTACAGTAACTTTTATGCTTATTGTAGCTGCTAGCTAAAAACGCTAATTTAGCGTAGTTTGCCCTGGATTCAGCTTTGACAAATATGATCGACTGTTTCTAGTAGAATTCCGAAGTTGTCATCTTGTACCCTGTCAGAGCCCTGTATGCTTGCAGAGACCCCTACAGTAGGGAAACATGCAAAACGGTGTCCAAACCTTTGTATTTTAGCTTTATTTATGTCTTACACAGCATCCCAACTCTTTAGCTAACTTAATAACTTTAGCTAAAGTGAATAGTTAGTCTAATTCATTAGTGCAGCATTACTGGATCACCTCTGTTTGAAGTGATATAATATGTGACTATCACTGTGTTTAACTATCATAATAATTCTTAGGGTACTGAGTGCATGCTTAATTAGTTGTTTTTTTTTTTTAAAAACATACTGCTCCATTGCTATGTTTGACAGGCTGAAGTTTTCATATCACCTCCTAAATCGACCATCTTTTACAGGTGTTTTGTGCCAGAAATGGAGTGTCCACTGAAGACTGAAGATACTGAATCTCTACGCATTGCCATTGATCCCTCTTGTGCCTTCATCTAGACAAGAGACATCAACTTAACCACTCTCACATGCTCTGTACCTACATCACCTTCCTGACAGTCGTAGCTTGGCTCATCTGAGGTGAAATTATAAGAATGTGTTATTTTGCTCTCTAGGGTTCCTAAATAAAATATGGCATGAGGTCATTTCTTTTGAATTAATCCCTTCTTCTGAATATAAGAACCTCTCCTGGTTTTAATGGCACTTTGGATTTCCTTACTTTCTGTTCCACTCCCAATCCCAAACAGATGCTGACACAGTAACATGGAAGAGGGGAGGAAGTTGGAAAGGACTACTATAAATAAACCTAATGCCTAACAATGAAAAAATGTAAAATAAGAACAATAATAATAATAATAAAGATAAAACATGAAGTAACAAGTTTTTAGTTTATTTCAAATGATCATCCAGATGTCTGTGACATGTGATGACAAACACCATAATGGAAGGCCTTAGTCATCACATGCTTAAACTCATATTTTTGCATATGCTGAACAGGCAGTCAGACATGCTGTAACTGTGGGGTAGAAAACTGCATGAACACCATACGGCAGGGGTCTCAAACTCCAGTCCTCGAGGGCCGCTGTCCTGCAACTTTTCCACGTGTCCCTGTTGCAACACACCTAGTAGGTCATTAGCAAGAGTATAGAACTTGAATGCATGCTGAGTTGGCAATTCAGCCATTTGATTCAGGTTACAGCAGCTCATGAGTGAATGAACATGGTGCAATAAAGTATTTAGAAGTATATGTTTCCAAATACATATATTTACTTAAATTTACTTGAGTAGGTAGGGGTTAGGGGCTGCCACCTCAGCATGCATTCAAGTTCTATACTCTTGCTAATGACCTACTAATTGTATTCAGGTGTGTTGCACCAGGGACAAATGGAAAAGTTGCATGACACCGGCCCTCGAGGACTGGAGTTTGAGACCCCTGTCATATGGAATATGACAGGTGTGGTTGAACTGCATGAAGACTCTGAAGTTTCTCTTCTCTTCTGGCAGGACAGGAAGGTGGCCTTGTCCTGTGAGCCACCGTAAGGATGTACTTGGAGTAGAACTGGACTGTCACCGGCCTCGGGCTCTTCACCTTTTCAAAGACAAAGCAGTCATTTAGATAAAATATTAGATATTGTTTACCTGTAAATGCATAAAGAGAATGTAGAAATGTAATTATTGTCAAGAGTGAACAAGCACTGATAGTGTAATCTACAGCTGTGGCCAAACGTTTAGAGAATGAGAAGTGTTGTTTGTTTATTTACAAAGTTTGCTGTTTCAGTGATAGTTGTATATCATATTATATCACTTCAAACAGAGGTGATCCAGTAATGCTGCACTAATGAATTAGACT
The DNA here is from genome assembly GCF_001858045.2 of Oreochromis niloticus. NCBI lineage: Eukaryota > Metazoa > Chordata > Actinopteri > Cichliformes > Cichlidae > Oreochromis > Oreochromis niloticus. The sequence continues at coordinate 6,054 of NW_020328628.1, forward strand.
AACTATTCACTTTAGCTAAATTTATTAAGTTAGCTAAAGAGTTGGGATGCTGTGTAAGACATAAATAAAGCTCAAATACAAAGGTTTGGACACCGTTTTGCATGTTTCCCTACTGTAGGGGTCTCTGCAAGCATACAGGGCTCTGACAGGGTACAAGATGACAACTTTGGAATTCTACTAGAAACAGTCGATCATATTTGTCAAAGCTGAATCCAGTGCAAACTAGGCTAAATTAGCGTTTTTAGCTAGCAGCTACAATAAGCATAAAAGTTACTGTACGGCTATCATTTGTTAACATGACGCTTGTTCTTATACATGTAATACATTTATTACCAACCTGAGAGTTTATCCGCTGGTCGTTCGACATGACGAATGACTTCTGAAGTCTTAATTCAGCTCAAGACGCTGTAGATTCCCGTCAGTAACACTTTCAGTCCGCTGGCAAAATGTAGTTCTATTAATCTGCGCTTGAACCGGAACCGGAAGTAAGTTCCAAAAAACTGAATTTTGGAACTGAAATTGAATTGTAGAACTGAAACTGAATGGTGAGAGTGAAACTGAAATTATCCGAGAGCTGAATTTTTAAAGGATAAAATGCAGTTTCAAAGCAAATGAATTCATTTTCAATATATAAAATTCAATTTCAATTTAGTGATGATCATTTTCAAACCATAAATTCAATTTCAAATTAGATTAATTCAAATTCAGTTTTCAAAAGCATTTATTCAAGTTACAATTCAGATTCAATCTGAGCAATTCAAATTCAAATTTAACTTATTCAAATTCAGTTTCTGATGGCACAGATTTCTGCCCATAACTGTGATGCTGTAGAAAAGTTAGCGCTGCGCAGGTGTACACACACTTTCTCACAGGTACCTCTGTGAGCAACACAAGGTAGTGAATAACACCCCTGGTAGATGCGCAGACACAGAAAGTGACATTTAAAAGGTTAAATCATCACGCAACCTCGATGTTGTTGTCATCTTTCCGCTCCTGTAAAAAGAAACACACATAGATTCATCTGCACCTTTGTCAGGCAGGGGTTAACTTCGCACAGTGATGTCAGTCAGTCTGTCAGCTTCTGTCCGCTTTTACCAGTCAGTCAGTTTTATTTTCTCTCACTCATTCATTCATGCATTCATTCATTCTTTCTTTGCTGACAGTGGGAATTACCGTCGCATTTTCATTTCCACTTCTCAGCAAAATGACATCATTTCAAAAAGAAAAGAATTTAGACTGGATTTTCTCGTTGAATCCTTTTGGACAGGAACTTATTTCCTAATTGTCCCAGATAAGTGACTTTCTCCTGAGCCCATTTTAATGTGGAGAAACTCACTTGCAACAGTTTTCTCGACGACGTGTCGTATAGCGCTTCTGTTCTAATCGTGCAGATCATCAAACAAAACTTTCAGTGCACTGTGAAAGTATCAAAATAAAAAGGCCTCGTTAAGTCATGACACATGCTCCTCATCTCAGGAGGGTAAATCATACCATTAGCATGATTTATCATACCATCATACTAATTGGCAGGCTCAACTTCACAACAAAAGAAAATCATCAGCTAGATTAACTCCAAACCAACCATCAGCCGCACAACACACAACATAAGCCTCATGTCTCATTAGCTATGAATTTTAATCCCCAGGACTGTACTTTTACTCATTTAGGCCACAAATTTATTTAGTTTTCCTTTCCCGTCATCATAAAACATGTGACATGTTGTCATGCATTTCACAAAAGAAGTTTGTTATGTATTCAGAGTTTGGTATCTGGGTGCAGGATTCACTCGCACATCACAACAGGAAACTCAGTGTTTAGAGTCTCCACTCTAACACATCCCATTCACTCGTGCTAGAATTCAGTCACCTTTCATTAATCTAAGAACCATCATCTAGTTTGCATATCAGCTATTAACCCACTAAGATGACAGGACAACAGAAATGCATGTTCAAAACGTTATCACAAAAATGGAATTTCCTTCATACGGTAAATTACTTGTGCTGCATCAATCAGGCAGAAAGCATCTCCCAATTTACTATATTAACAACTAAATTTATTGTCTGATCACTGGTTGGTCAAACCAGAATCTTTTTTTCCCACAAAAATTAAACTGTTGTCCTGCAACATAGTTAGTTAATTGTCAGCATTGGATAAATTCAGCATTTGATAACAAGTCTCTGTTAAATTTACACTATTTTAACACTGATGAGAGATAACAAGCTGATCTTCATTGCATGTGTGTTTGTGTTATTAGGCAGGTTTAATCAATGTGTCTGGAGCTGCATCTCCAGCAGGGCATGTTCTTAAAGCTGCCTTTCCTACACACTTCTCTGCTATTAATTGATCCTTTCTTAACTAATGTGCTATGAGTCCACTGGTCTTTGCATCACTCCTCATCACACTAAGTGACTTGGATAAGATGATAAACAGACTCACATGCTCAAGATGCTGTCTACTCTTCATGGACTCTCTTGTTTGTGTTAGTAGGGTTAATGTATGTTCTGCTTGTGTGTGTGATTTTGTATATGTTTCTTTTTGCAGTGGTTCAGATTCCTTCACAATTTTCCACTTAAGCAGTCAGTATTCTTTTCCCCAGGTTTGCTAACCCAAATTTTGATTTCCCACATTAAACAACAGCTTTCCTCTGTGTCCTTACTTACTCTCACTCTGTTGTCCTCTCCCACTTCAACAGTCCAATAGCCGGCAGTTCTTCTTCAGCTTTGTCCTGTGTTCCACTGTCTCTTCTTGCCATTTTGCTCCGAAAGTGGCAAATGTCAAACTCCAACAGTCTCCTCAGTTCTCCTCAAACGTCCTTTTCACAAGCACAGTGACTTTGCAGCTTGTTGGAAACACAGTGTCATTCATCCAATCAGTCAGGATGATGGTTTGCTCTTCTTCTCCACTGCTGTTTGCCCACACTGCTGCTGCTTGCTGGGACTCTTTGCTCAGGACTTCGCTGCTGTCTCTTTATCTGCCATGTTATTGCTCTTTGGAACTGCATTCCTTGTCTTCAGGGAGGAGTGAGAGCTCACTTGTGAGGATGAGGGACACATGGAGCTGTAAATAAGTTAGCCAAAAACTTGGCCTGAACATTTCCAATAGTGTTAAACTATAACTTTTGTCCGACCGCTGCATATGGGAAATTGATCCGGGTCTGCTCCTCACCTGCAAGTGACACACTGAGACATTTTGATCATTATTCTCACTGCTTAACCAACACACAGAACTCTCCTTTCTTAAAAGCAGAAAATGAGATTGTAATTGTTCTTGGCTAATAAACACAAAACCTTTTTTCCTATTATTTTCCATCTACAATGTAGATTTTGTCTCTTTTCTACTCTTTTTTCTCTTTACACTAACTGGTGACCTGCAGAATCACCGCTCTCACAATTGGAGACAATTACGTTTACACAACGCACACACACACTGCGACGTCAGACACATTCACACTCACTTTTTTCATCTGCATAAATAAAACATATGGCTGATGATATGTGCCATGGTGATCCATAAGTATGATCACAAGTTTTATTTAATTATTTTTCAACCCAACAAAGCAAATAAACAAAAACATGATGCTGATGCTATGAACACTCTACACACATGAATCAAGATCCAGGAAAACTGCTGCGCATCTGAAAGAAGAAGCTGAACTCACGGATACGCTGCATACTCAAGTTATCATAGTTCTCTTCCCCTTTCTTTGATGAGTTCTCAGCCAGCTCCTGATCTGATAATGTGTAGCTTGCTCATCAGCTCAGAAGAGACAGCAACACAACCTCACACAGTGGTTGTGTGCTTTGCCCACAGTGGCAAAGACTTACATTTTCATATTCACTCAGCTTCTCCATCATGTAGTTTTCAGCTGTTTCACACGGGGTTCAGCATAATAGTTGTTTTCATAGGCGTACTCTATATCTCAACAATGGCTCATAATAAGATGACAGTTGTCAAACAGGTCAAGTGCCTCTATGCACGTCATTAGTTAAAATATTTGCCTATTTTTTGGGCTTAGAGTTATCAATAATATTTTATTGTAAATTGCTTATAATTTTATTTTCCTATATTTTATTTTGATTTATTGTATTTGGAAACACCTTGTTTTGCTTTTATTTATTAATACTGCCAACATACACTCTGTGTGACCTTCGCTGATATTAGAGTCGGGGAAGGTTATTAAGGCAGCCTTCTACCCTGGTCTAGACCCAGGGCGGCCTTAATTTTATGCGTTGAAGCGCAACCTTTGACCCCTTCTCACCAGTACATCGGTCAACACAGGAAACAGTAAGAGTGGTGCAGAAACCTGTTGTTTCTATTCAAAAGGTCACTCACTCTTCAACAACACATAAACTTCACACGCGGTACTATAATCCTATTTTAATTGACATGTTCTTTATTGTCATTCACTCGTGAGAGTGAGATCCCTTTATTTTCATTCACTCGTGAGAGTGAGATCCCTTTATTTTCATTCACTCGTGAGAGTGAGATCCCTTTATTTTCATTCACTCGTAAGAGTGAGATCCTTATTTCATTCACTCGTGAGAGTGAGATCCCTGACTTCCAACCTTTTAAACTGCGGAGTGACCCCACACAGGACCGTCAAACTCCATCTTACAGGCGAGTCCTTTCACTCATAAGAGTGAGATCCCTGACTTCCAGTCCTTAAAGGACGAGTCTTTTAAGAACCGTGTCAATCTAAAAACCGATTTTAGCCGCAATGTGTTCTTGAGTGTTTATATTCACCTGGTTCGGATGAAAATGCCGGTCAGAGAGAATCCTCCTCGCTCCCTGGGATCGTGGACCTCTTGCTAAAAACGCTGGCCAATGGCGAATTCACGTAGTTGGTCTTTACTGTTTCACTAGAAACAGGCTGTCGCGACAGACTTTGCAGCGTGGGTTCACGAATCCAGGAAACGACGAGGTCACTCATGTTGGAGCACAAGATTAGTTAAAATTCAATGTCCGAATCCGGCTCGGAGGACCAAATAAATGTAAGGAGTAAATATTTAAACAAGACATTCTTCAGGCGAAATAAAGACACTCAAGACAGTTTAGATCAGGGGTGTCCAAACTTTTTTCGCTGAGGGCCACATACATAAAAATATAGGAGGGGCTGGGCCACTTACTAGAAATTAGGTATATAACCTTAACTTTACTGTATTAAAAATCATTTAAAAGTGGTCAAATGTGTTATATTGTTGAATATAATTAAAGACAAAACTGCCTTCATCACAGTTTTCCATAAATGGATCTTTATTGATTTATTCAGAAAAAGCTTTGGTAGCTCATTCTCAGAACAGCAGCCTCAGATTTCTTCTTAGAGGGAATATTTACAGCACAGAGAAAAAAACAATAAAGGGGAAAATGGGACGGGTACATTTCAAGTTTGTTATTTAAGTTATTAGGCTTAGCAACACACCTATTAACGTTCGTTTGAAACGGTTATCAACATTAACAGACTGAACTGGACTTAATAACAGGAGTGCATATAATTTTAGTCAATTATTCTGGTGAGTATCAGCTGCGCTGGGTATGTAAATCGGGCCATCCAGCTGCGGTGCTGATCGTGGCAAAAATCCGGACAAATGTCACTTGACCAAGGAGCAAATCTGCATCAGATGAGATCAGCTGACTTGCGTGTGCGTGCGCTGTGCACAGCGGTGTTTACTCTGTGTGTTAACAAGAAAAACGCATATAAGAAAGCGGTGCGCAAAAGCAGGGTAGTGACAGAATTGATGCGCATTATTGATATTTGAAGCATGTGTACCTGCACATTAACACACGGGTACTGTGGAAGATATTTTTACTCACCTAAAGTGCTCGTGCTCTCGTCCACTCCCCGCAAAGAAATTAGCAGCTGTGCGGCGTCTGTGGCATCGGTGCTCTCATCACATGCGATGGAGTAAAAATCAAAAGCACAGCTTTATCACACAGTTGCAGTTTAATGTTGGCTGACGAGTCTGACGTTGTTGAAGTCCTGCACTTTTTCCGGGCGCATTATTTCGGTGACTTTAACGAGGCAGTGTTTTATGAGGTCTCCATCTGAAAAAGGCTTGCCGTGTCTTGCGATGAGTTGGGCGACCTCATAGCTGCTATTGGAGCCCTTTCCTGGACAATTTGAGCACGAAAAAAAAATACTGTTGCTGACCCCGCAGGAGAGCTAGCATTTGCTTTAATTTCTGCTCTCGCTCAGCACCAGTGTAGGATGCATAGGCCTGATGTTTGGTTTCATAATGACGTCGTAAATTATACTCTTTCATAACTGCCACAGTTTCAGCGCAGATCAAACAGATACACTTCCCCATGAATTCTTTGAAGAAATATTCACTCTCCCACCTTGTCTGAAATTTTCTGCATTCACTTTTTATCTTTCGCTTCTTTGGTTCTGCCATGTTTAGTAACTTGAGAGTAAATTTCTTCTGTGATTGTCCTTTTTGGTGGAGCAACTGCCTTGATCAACAGCAGCTCCCCCTGGTGTTAAAACTAAGAAGTGCAATACACTCAAGCAAAAGTTGGAGTGCGGGCCATATTCTATTCAATTTATAAAATTACTTGCGGGCCAATTAAAACTGGACCGCGGGCCGCAATTGGCCGCGGGCCGGACTTTGGACATGCCTGCTGTAGAGGGTTCTGAATATTTAAACAGTTTTAGATCCATTACACTCACAGTCTTCTGCTAAAATCTCAAAGGACAGCATTATATTTTTGATATTAATAGTAACTCTGGGCCTCTGTAGAGTGTGCAGATGATCTCATCGCTGTCTAAAAATGGATAACAAAACCTAAGAAGTGCTGAATCCTTCAATAATACAGACTATTAGTAACAGGTGTGTAGCATCGCTAACTAGCTAGCAACAAGCCTCCAACACAGTGCATATGCTAGCAGCTAATCTAGCAAACAAATTAACAACAGATTTTAGAACTATAAGATGATAAGCTGTGTGTCTTTTTTTTAATAACAGTGACATGGTTGTATTTACCTTAATTAAACGAGTCATCAGTCATGGTAAACCAGTAAAAAACTGGAGCAGCCGGGCTATGTAAAAAGTGTAGAGGGGCGTGTTTGCGGTCATGTCCAGCGGGTGTGTGGGCGGGAGCGTTACACAGTCGCTCCACCTCAAGTCACTACTGCGCAGACTCTGGCTCCAAAAATGCAAGATGGCAGCCTCCACAAGCGGGATATTTTGGCTTCATTTTTGCACAATGGGAGGAAGCGCTGTCGCGTCGTCCATGGTTTCTACAGTCATTGGTTGACGCCGAGGAGAACAACAACATTCTTCCAAGAGATATGATAACGAGAACGAACTGACTGTCTGCCCTATTCCTCAAGGCCACCTGCGCAGGCGAAAGGACACTTTCTCAGGCTGAACTCAGGACACACACACCGACACCCACGCACACATGCACACTGATACTGATATACACTCAGCCTCCTCAGGAAATACAGCCACTGCTGAGCCTTCTTGACCAGCTGTGTGGTGTTCAGTGTCCAGGTGAGGTCCTCACTGATGTGAACGCCCAGGTACCTAAAACTGCTCACCCTCTCCGCTTCACTCTCCCAGTTAAACAGCGGCTGGTGAGGCCTCCTCTTCTTCCTCCTCATGTCCACATTTTATCAATCCAATTCTGCAAATAAAGTGATTTTCTTCCTTTTAGTGATACATTCGTTATTCCAGATAGATCTATGTGGAGAAAGGTTTCCAACCCAACAATGGCTGTTGATAAAATGCAGACATTTTAACTGGTAACTTTCATATACTGTAATTACAAGGCAATAAGGACTGTAGACCGCCAACATTCCTAAAAATGTTGTGTGGAATGAAATGCATTAATGATTCAGGAGGTATTAAGCATTCTTTTAGCCATTTCACCTTAAATGTACAGTTCAGGTCCATGAAGTCCAGAAGGCCAAAACCACCTTTATCTTTAGGTCCACAAAGCAATGAATTTTTCAGATGATGGTGCTTATTCTTCCATACAAAGTTAACAAACAAGGTATTAATATTTTTACACGTGGAGGGTGGCTGTGGCTACAATGTAGCTTGCCATCACCAGTGTGTGAATGGGTGGATGACTGAATGTGCAAAGTGCTTTGGGGTCCTTAGGGACTAGGAAAGCGCTATAAAAATACAGGCCATTTACCGTTTTTTTCTTCTTTTCCAGAATTCTGAGAAAAAATAATTCTGATGAAAACGTCAGAATTCTGAGAAAAAAGTCAGAATTCTCAGAATTCTGGAAAAGAAAAGAAAAAAAGACGTGCCCACTTTTTTTCCCAATGGCCCTAATCCTCTTCCGTAAAGATTTGACGTTTGATTGGTACAAACATAAAATTTCACATTTAGATTTATTTAGTTTTAAGCCAGAGGAAGTTGAGAATTCGTCTATTAATGAAATAGCATTTCCATTCTGATCTTTGTTTTTTAAGAATAAAGTGGTGTCGTCTGCTAGTTGAGTCAGTCTGATTTCTTTACCAAAAATAGATAAACCTTTAATGAAATGTGAATGAAACATGTTATAATACCCTGTTTCATTCTTGTGGACATTTCTTTTCTATCAAGGCATTCCTTAAATAATTCTAATAAAGGATCAACGATGATATCCCAGAAATGTAAATAAAATTCTACTCATAAACCATAGTTGCCTGGAGATTTGCCCTTTTGCATTGATTGAATTGCCTCTGAAATTTTTGATTTTGTTATGGGACATTCACAGTTTTAAAGTTTTCTGAGATAGTTGGTGCAAGATTTTTAACTGACTTAATAAGTCTATCACAATCATTGATTACAATTTGATTTGTATATATCATTGTAGAATGAACGAACATGTTTTGAGAGATCTAAATGATTAGTGGTTATATTATTATCAATCTTAAGAGCAGATATATTGTTTCTTCTTTGGTTTCGTTTCTCAAGAGCAAAAAAGTAACTACATGTGGTGGAATTAAGGCACGGTGGGACCATAGATTTGTGTTTTGAGCCATCTTTATTTAACATTTGTCACACCTCCACAACAACCACCAACCCCTGAGTCCCCGTGTTTTAACACGGCAGGCGGGATTGCGGATGCCGTGCAGGTGCGTCCGCACGGCACCGCAGACCACGCCCCACCACACTAGAATTTCTTTCACCTAGTTCTAGCCATTTTGCTTTGGACCTTATAAAAGCCCCTTTAGCCATGTTAATATATGCATTATCTATTTCTTCCATTAGTCTTTTCAATTTAATTTCTTCATCATCTGATAGAGCATCTTTCTTCATTACTATGTTTAATTCATTCATAATACTGATTTCTTTAGTGTCATTTCTTTTTTTAATTTCTTTGCTTCGCCTTATTGCTGCTTCTCTTACATTGAATTTGAAAAATTCCCATTTTTGTGTGTGGTTCATATTGGTATCCCAGAATATCTGTTCTGCCGTATTTTCCACTATATTACAAAATGTATCATCATTCAATAAATTATTATTTAGCTTCCAAAAACCACGTAGATTACTTTGACTTTTTTTATTGCAACTAAGTGAATTGTGATCAATTTGTGATCGGTTAATGGAGCAAAATCATGAGAAGATTCTGAAACAAAATGTAAACATGAAGAAGATATTAACCACAAGTCAATTCTGGATTGTAGAGATCTATTTGCATTGCTCCAGGTAAACTCTTTTGTATCAGTTTAAGAATGTCCATACGTCTATAACTGCAAGTTGTTCACTTTTAATCAACAAGGTCCGCGTCAGGTGTTGAGGAACCAGGGCACCCTGACGACAAGTGGGCTACTGGAACAAGAAGGCATCGGTGGGCAAGAGATGAAAACAGGGCGTTGTTGGAATGCTACTACGCAAGTAACCCTGGCGGAAGGGGTTACATGAATAGGATGAGGGGCCTATGGATTCTTCGATACCCAACATCCAAAATGATGGCGAAACAACTAGTAGCTCAGTGTTCCAACATTCGAAAGAAGGGACTGCTATCACAGCTAGAGATTGATGAGGTACAACATAAATGCTACGGCAAGGAGGAGTCAGGACGCCAGGTCAGGGGGGAGATATCATCACCCCCACCCGAGATTGGGTACATAGCCCCAAGTGCGATAGGAGAAGGATCGTTGAGTGCGAGAGGAACTGACCTGAAAGATAGGATCATGGCCAAGCTTGAAACCTGGATCTCCCGTAGCCGGTTACCAAGATTACGTGAAGTACCCTCAGAAGGTCTGCTAGATGATGTTAATGCAGCACTACGGACGATACCTACAACCACGATTACCGACACTAACAAGCTGATCTACACTACGGCAGCAGTGATCAGTGAGATGCTTGGCTACAAGTTGAACAGCCACAAGGGGCAGTACCCTCCATGGAGAAGGAGGCTAGAGGGCAAGATCAAAGTAGCACGAAGGGAGGCTAGCCAACTAACGGAGTTGCAGAAAGGCGCGACAAAGAAGGTGCATAAGAAATACAGCAAGCTGTCTGTACCTGAGGCCTTGGAAACTGCCAAGCAAAGACTCACAGCCTTGGCCAGCCGCTTGAGGAGGTACACCAGAGAGATAGAAGGCAGGAGAATAAACCAGCTGTTCTCCACAGAACCAGCAAAGGTGTACTCTCAGTGGCAAGGGAACAATAAGAGAACAGCACCACCAAGGCTGGAGATGGAGCAATACTGGAAGAGCATATGGGAGAAGGACGCAACCCATAACGGCAATGCTCAGTGGCTAGTGGATCTGAGGGCAGACCACAGCAACCTCCCTGAACAGGGTCCAGTAACCATCACAGTGGCAGACATCCAAGAAAGGGTCTCCAGTATGAAGAGTTGGACAGCACCAGGGCCCGACATGGTTCACGCCTACTGGCTGAAGAAGCTGACTGCACTCCACGAACGTCTGGCAGCACAAATGAACCAGCTGCTAGTTAACGAGAGACACCCGGAATGGCTAACCGAAGGTCGGACGGTCCTGATCCCCAAGGACCCCAAGAAGGAACCGGTCCCATCCAACTACCGACCAATAACCTGCCTCAGTACTACATGGAAGCTCCTGTCAGGCATCATATCGGCTAAGATGAACAGGCACATGGGTCAATACATGAGTGGGGCACAGAAAGGGATTGGCAAGAATACCAGAGGCGCAAAACACCAGCTACTGGTAGACAGAACAGTCAGCCGAGACTGCAAGACCAGACTGACCAACCTGTGCACAGCCTGGATTGATTACAAGAAGGCCTATGACTCAATGCCCCACAGCTGGATACTGGAATGCCTAGAACTGTACAAGATCAACAGGACCCTAAGAGCCTTCATCAGGAACTCAATGGGGATGTGGCGTACAACACTAGAGGCCAACTCCAAGCCCATAGCACAAGTCACCATCAAGTGCGGGATCTACCAAGGAGATGCTCTGTCCCCACTGCTGTTCTGCATAGGCCTGAACCCCCTCAGTGAGATCATTAACAAGACTGGCTACGGATACCGACTACGGAACGGAGCAGTTGTCAGCCACCTCCTGTACATGGATGACATCAAGCTGTATGCCAAGAGTGAACGAGACATCGATTCACTGATACACACTACCAGGCTATACAGCAATGATATTGGAATGTCGTTCGGACTGGAGAAGTGTAGTCGGATGGTAACAAAGAGAGGGAAGGTAGTCAGAACTGAGGGAATTGAGCTACCAGAAGGCAACATTGCAGACATAGAGGACAGTTACAAGTACCTGGGGATCCCGCAAGCGAATGGGAACCATGAAGAGGCCGCTAGGAAAGCTGCAACCACCAAGTACCTGCAGAGGGTCAGGCAAGTCCTGGGGAGTCAGCTGAACGGTAAGAACAAGATCCGGGCCATCAACACCTACGCCCTGCCCGTGATCAGGTACCCTGCTGGGGTAATAGGCTGGCCAAAGGAGGAGATAGAAGCCACTGACATAAAGACAAGAAAGCTCCTTACCATGCATGGAGGGTTTCACCCCAAGTCCAGCACCCTGAGGCTGTACGCTAAGCGGAAGGAAGGGGGCCGGGGACTGGTGAGTGTCAGCACCACAGTCCAGGATGAGACAAGAAACATCCATGAATACATCACGAAGATGGCCCCAACTGACAGCGTGCTCAGTGAATACCTCAGGCAGCAGAAACCCAAGAAAGAGGAGGAAGGCGAGGAACCATCATGGAAGGACAGGCCCCTGCACGGTATGTACCACCGGCAGATAGAGGAGGTGGCTGATATCCAGAAATCCTACCAGTGGCTGGACAAAGCTGGACTGAAAGACAGCACAGAGGCACTAATCATGGCAGCACAAGAACAAGCTCTGAGTACAAGATCCATAGAGGCTGGGGTCTATCACACCAGGCAAGACCCCAGGTGCAGGCTGTGTAAAGATACCCCAGAGACAATCCAGCACATAACAGCAGGGTGCAAGATGCTAGCAGGCAAGGCATACATGGAGCGCCATAACCAAGTGGCCGGCATAGTGTACAGGAACATCTGTGCCGAGTATAACCTGGAAGTCCCGAGGTCAAAATGGGAGATGCCCCCAAGGGTGATGGAGAATGACCGAGCTAAGATCCTGTGGGACTTCCAGATGCAGACGGACAAAATGGTGGTGGCTAACCAACCGGACATAGTGGTGGTAGACAAACAGAAGAAGACGGCCGTAGTGATCGATGTAGCAGTTCCGAATGACAGCAATATCAGGAAGAAGGAACACGAGAAGCTGGAGAAATACCAAGGGCTCAGAGAAGAGCTCGAGAGGATGTGGAGGGTGAAGGTAACGGTGGTCCCCGTGGTAATCGGAGCACTAGGTGCGGTGACTCCCAAGCTAGGCGAGTGGCTCCAGCAGATCCCGGGAACAACATCGGAGATCTCTGTCCAGAAGAGCGCAGTCCTGGGAACAGCTAAGATACTGCGCAGGACCCTCAAGCTCCCAGGCCTCTGGTAGAGGACCCGAGCTTGAAGGATAAACCGCCCGTAGGGGCGTGCTGGGTGTTTTTTTTATATAGGTTTTGTATTTACCAACATCAAGAAGTCACAAGCAAAGAAAGACCACACCATACATGTTTAAATAAGGAAAGTTTATTGATCAAATTTATTTATTACACAAATACATAAAAAAAAAAACATGTTCAAAGCAACACAAGGGTGGCCCAATATTAGACGGAACTGTGAACTCCACTTTGCAGAGTAGGCAGTCATAATGAAGCGGTACACTTTAATTTGTAGATTCAAGCTGTTCTTCATATTTTTGGCCTCCAGATGTCACCAGAGATGGCTGTGTTGAAAAGCTTTGTGTAATGAACCATTTTTTAACCAAGCTTTAATGCTTCAGAAAGCTTTGTTTAGCCATCACGAACTTTTACCTCACTAGCTGGAGAACCGACTGTGCTCATTATACAACAATCCCGTGTCGACTAGCTTAGCTACTCTGTTAAGTAGCGCTCTCCTGACAAGACTGATCAGCAACAGGTGAGTGTGATTACTCCAGGTGTGGGGGAAGGGGAAGCAAAACTGAATATAATACACAAGATGAAGGCCTATCAAAATAAAGCAGGAAGTAACAAAACACTGAGACCAGGATTTTAAAAAAAAGTCCTGGGGAAAGGACTGGGGAGACTGAAAAATAAACAGGCTTAGGACAGGACATAGAGACAAGATGAGACAGACTGGACATGAGAGAAAACCATGATTTGAGGCAAAACTGAGGAGCTGACGCCAGAAGTGGGGATGGAGGGCAGCAGGACAACTGGAGCTGTGTTGTGGTCTGAAAATACAATCCCTGTAAATAAATTGCACTAAATAAAGTCATTTAAATCACACTAGTTGTGCCTGTCTAAGTATTTGTTGGAACTCTATAACAGCAAATGAGTGTTAGGAAGTACACAAGAGGAGATTGGGGCAGAATGGAGACATAGGCTACGTTCACACTGCAGGCGAAAGCGCATCAAATCTTTTTTGACCCTATGCGACTCATATCTGATCATGATATGACAGTGTGAACAGCACAAATCCGATATTTTCAAATCCGACCTGGGTCACTTTCGTATGTGGCACTGAATCCGATCCATCTCTGATGTTTTAGAAAGCGACTGCTGTTTGAATGGTCATGTCGCATTAAATCCGTCAGCGCCGGAGAAGCGCCTGAGAAGACATCGTGAACGCTTCCTGGCCATCCAGTGTACATGTTAGTGAAACTGTTGGGAAGACAACGTTGGAGAAACGTGATAATTAATATAACTCTTCATATTAAGGGCCATCAGTCAAACAATACTGTTTGGTCTGGGTCTAAACAGAGCGCAGACATGAACAAGCAGACAAAAAAATCAGATTTGATCAAAAAATCGGAATTGATCATTAAGACCTGCAGTGTGAACATAGCCATAATGAAAACACCTTAATTCGCTCAGACAAGGCGATTCTTACCGGACCAGCATCCTCAAACTGACGGGTTGGTGGAGTGGTTGACTGAGACTTTAAAATCCATGATTCATAAGTTCATTCATGAGGATCACTGATTAGACTCTCTGTTATTTGCAGTGTGGGAGGTGCCCCTGGTCTCCATGGGATTTACTCTCTTTGAGTTACTGTTTGGCAGGAAGCCACATGGTTTTTGAACCTAACTAGGAAAAGAAAAGGCCCAAGCCCATCTAAGAAAGAAATATTCACCTGGGGCCTGGTGGTAGTGGATACTGCCGGGCAAGCTTTCTGATAATTCCTCACTACCCAGCCTCATAGTTACTTCTAAAATGACAGAATGAATCCACTCACTTGAAGTTTTGTTTAATTCTGGAATAGAATAAAATTTTATTGATCACTCTTGTAAAATATATATACTGGAGGTGCTGGGTATATACAAGTCTGGCCTAAGTCTTCGGTCAGAAAGACTGCAGCAGTCCAGGAGTTTAGTTCACTGTCTTTAATTAAGCTCCACAGAAGAATTGGTTACATCAGAGCTTGCCATATTTAATTCAAATGTGATGCAGCCACATATGAACTTATAGTTGTAGCAGATGCAGTATATGTGACTATAAGCATGGTTGTCTGGAAACAGAAACAGGTAATTCTATAATTAGTAGCGTCAAAGATAACTAAGAAACAATCAAAACACCACATCTGCTCAGACACAGCAATATTTTACAATGTCCACAAGGGGTCACTGTAAGAACATGAGTTGGCTAAATAGCCCTTATCTTACAAGTTGTTAGTAGTACGGCAAGAACGTGGCAAGCTAACAACAGTTAAACTAAACAATAAACAACAGAAAATCCTTTAACCGCGGGGTGTAATTATTGCAGGAGATTCTGGCCACTGGTATTAACTTAGTGCTAATTAATTAAATAATTAAATACGCCAGCTAACATGGTATCAATATACTGAGGCACAACTTTAACTTTAACATGCACAAACAACTATAGCTATTCAGTGATTCTTGAGATAAGGGACAAAACATGTCCACCAGATAAAACCCAATTTTTAAGACTGCATTTAATAAGGCATAGGTGGCGCTGCAGAGCCATTTCCCAATGCTCATATGTAAAACCATTAAAATACAAAATTTTTCACCAGACCTGGCATGTGTGCAAAATTTCATGAGTTTTTGAGCATTTTAAAGCCCTCAAAAAGGCAATTCATTTCAATGAAAAATAATAATAATACTTAAAGCTGCAAGCAGCGTTACAAGGCCCCGACGCGTCAAGCCACACCCAACACCTAAAACAAGCACGTTCAATCTGATGTCACATTGATGGAATTTATGCATTTAACCACAAGCAAACATTTCATCTCATTCAACCATGATAATAGTCGTCCCACTAGGTGGCGCTCTAACCATTACTGACAAATGGCATAACAAACATTTCCGAGCTCGAGTCTCATCACGCCTGCGACCTTTGGGAGAGACTGGACATTGTGGTTTTTTAGTGACAGCAGATTACTGTTTTTTGGTGAGTGATTGAAACTCCACGTGCCGCCATGACCACCCCGTTTCCCTGAACATAAAAAGCTTCGCAATTTAACATCACAAAGGTCTTTAGATTCCACACACCGGAGATGGCGTCAATCTGAAGAAATCACTTGGAGGAGTTCGTCAAAGTACGGTGCCTGAAAAGAGGGGAAAATGTAGCCAAAATGACATATTAATTTCAAAATGGCTGACTTCCTGTTGGATTTGGGATATTGCTCCAAGAGACTTTTTTGTACATCTTGATATCTCCTAAAAGCTTACAAGGTTTCAGACTCATACATAAAACACAGAGCAGGGGCTGATGTTTTGAAATTTTGTAGGGGGCGCTGTGGAGCCATTTTGCGCTATTCAAAGAAAATGATGACATAACAATAAAGCCTTCAACACATTGGAGTTGTGGGCCAAATTTCAAGACTTCTTAAACTTTCCAAACCCCTCAAAAGCCACTTCATTTTTCATGGTGAACCGCGTTGCCACCAGGGTGCGCCGTTCAGTTTAAAGTCACAATTATCTCACTGAAGCATCATGAGGGACTGATGGTGATATTCACCGCTTTTGAAGTGGCCACGATGAACCCGTGAAAATCAGTGCAACAAAATATAAGACATGACATTTCCTGTTCCCAGTAGGTGGCGCTCTATGTATTCCTGAAAATGGGCATCTCAATCTATTCAGGGCGGGTCTGACATCATGCCTTTAAAGTCTGGTACTGATCAGACTGGATTTCATTGAGTTATACTAATTTGTTTCTTCATCGCGAGACATCAATGTTCGCCATGCTGCTGGGGTCACACCCTTTTGCGAAAAGTCACAGTTTTCACTAGAACCCAAGACCAACTGCTTAAGGCTTTCCTGGAGAAATTTGAGGCTGCAGATGTCACCCATAACAATACTGTACCCCGAAGTGTAAAACATGACATTTTCTGTTCCCACTAGGTGGCGCTGTCCCTGGTGTCAAATATGGCAGTTGAAATATGTTCAGGGGCGGAGCCTTATCATATGTGTGCTCTTTGGTCCAGGTCGGACCATGTATGAGGAAATGAGAGGCAATAATATTTTCATGGCGAGTCATCGAAATTCGCCACGGCCTCACCGTATCCCGAAAACTCAAATGCTCCGCAATTTAACATGGCCCAGGTGTGTAGTTGAGACTGACCAAATATGAAGCTTATGCAATCAAATCCCAAGGAGGAGTTCGCAAAAGTTCGAGGCATGGAAATGGCAAAATTAGAGCCATCTTCCATAAGCTTACCAGGTTTCAGACTCATACATAAAACACAGAGCAGGGGCTGTTGTTTTGAAATATTGTAGGGGGCGCTGTGGAGCCATGTTGCGCTATTCAAAGAAAATGATGACATAACAAGATAGCACTCATCACATTGGAGGTGTGCGCCAAATTTCAAGACTTTTTAAACTTTCCAAGCCCCTCAAAAGCCACTTCATCTTTCATGGTGAACCGCGTTGCCACCAGGGTGCGCCGTTCAGTTTAAACTCACAATTTTCTCACTGAAGCATCATGAGGGACTGATGGTGATATTCACCGCTTTTGAGGTGGCCACGATGAACCTGTGAAAATCAGTAGAAGAAAATGAAAGCCATGGCATTTCCTGGTGCCACTAGGTGGCGCTCTACCTATTCCTGACAATGGGCACATCATTCTGTTCAGGGCGGGTCTGACATCATCCCTGTAAAGTCTGGTACTGATCAGACTGGATTTCATTGAGTTATACTAATTTGTTTCTTAATGGCGAGACATCAATAATCGCCATGCTGCTGGGGTCACACCCTTTCGCGAAAACTCATACTGTACACCAAACTGTAAAACATGACATTTCCTGTTCCCACTAGGTGGCGCTGTCCCTGGTGTCAAATATGGCAGTTGAAATATGTTCAGGGGTGGAGCCTTATCGTATGTGTTCTCTTTGGTCCAGGTCAGAACATGTATGACAGAATGAGAGGCAATAATATTTTCATGGCGAGTCATCGAAATTCGCCATGGCGCCACGGCCTCACCGTATCCCGAAAACTCAAAAGCTCTGCAATTTAACATGGCCCAGGTGTGTAGTTGACACTGACCAAATATGAAGCTTCTGCAATCAAATCCCAAGGAGGAGTTCGCAAAAGTTCGAGGCATGGAAATGGCAAAATTAGAGCCAAAATGTCACGTTCACTTCCAAATGGCGGACTTCCTGTTGGGTTTAGGACATGGCCATAATAGACTTTTTTGTGCGTCTCCGAACGTTAGATATGTGTTCCGAGTTTTATACATGTAGGTCATACCCATCTCGGGGGCTCGCGTTTCTCATTTTTCTAGGTGGCGCTACTGAGCCAATTTTCCCTGGACATGTCTACGGACATTAAAATACGTAAATTTTCACCAGAGCTGACGCGTGTGCAAAATTTCATGAGTTTTTGAGCATGTTTAGGCCCTCAAAAGGCCGATTCATTTGCCGAAATAATAATAATAATAATAATAACAATAATAATAATAATAATAATAATAACAAGAAGAAGAAGAAGAAGAAGAAGAAACGGAGCAGATACAATAGGGCCTTCGCACTCTCGGTGCTCGGGCCCTAATAATAACAATAATAATAATAATAAGAAGAAGAAGAAGAAGAAGAAGAAGAAGAAGAAACGGAGCAGATACAATAGGGCCTTTGCACTCTCGGTGCTCGGGCCCTAATAATAATAAACAGAGCAGATACAATAGGGCCTTCGCACTCTCAGTGCTCGGGCCCTAATAATAATAATAAGAAGAAATGGAGCAGATACAATAGGGCCTTCGCACTCTCGGTGCTCGGGCCCTAATAATAATAATAATAAGAAGAAGAAACGGAGCAGATACAATAGGGCCTTCGCACTCTCAGTGCTCGGGCCCTAATTAAAGCTGCAAGCAGCGTTATGAGGGCCCTCACACCCCTCGCGCGTCGAGGCACGCCGAACACCTAAAACCAGCACCTCCGATCTGATGTCACATTGATGGAATTCATGCATTTAACCACCAGCTAACATTTCATCTCATTCAATCATGATTATAGTCGTCCCACTAGGTGGCGCTCTAACCATTACTGACAAATGGCATAACAAACATTTCCGAGGGTGGGTCTCATCACGCCTGCCACCTTTGGGAGAGATTGGATATTGTGTTTATGAGTGACAGCAGATTACTGTTTTTTGGCGAGTGATTGAAACTCCACGTGCCATCATCACCCTTTTTTTAAAAGTAAAAAGCTTTGCAATATAACACCCCAAAGTTTTTGTATTCCACACACCAAAGATCATGTCAATATGATGAAATCACTTGGTGGAGACCTTAAATAGGGAAAGGTGTACCTGAAATTACATGTTGAATTGAAAATGCGGACTTGTATCCAGCTGTTGTTGTGATCTGGCATCAAAAAAAGTTAAATTATAGTAGCAGCATCAATTGAACTGAAGAATTTTGCTTTTTGAGTTTGTTATTATCCCAAATATTTTGTAATTTCAGTATGCCTGCTTGAATCAGGGGTGAGCTCTCTATATACTGGACTGTATGTAGCGGAGATGACAATAAAGTTTACTTTGACTTTGACAGCGAACAGGCGCACCGATTGCTCTTGCGCTCACTTTTCGCATATAGAATTCTGAAAAACCATCGGTGCAAATTATAAGTCTGTATCAACCTGTCTGGTGTTTTCGTGTTTGTTGGTTTGTTTTTATTTTGTTTTATTTTGCGAGTTGGTTATTATATTGCTTCAGCCAGCCAGAGAATCCCTTTCCGACCTGTCCTCTCCTCCCTGTGCCACAAGCAGCAGGCGCACCTCGCAAACGGAGGGCGCCCGAATGGGTGATAGAACACCGATCGGTGCCTATGCCATTCCTAATATGCACTGCCAAGACGTTGGAGCAGCATGACTACAAGTGATTCTTTTAAATTTTATTTTTTTGCCGATGCTTGCGATGTTGCCCCGGGCAAGTGCCCATGTTCCCCGTAATGAAAAACTGCCACTAGTAATTTGTTTATAGAACCTGATAAGACATTACAGAAAGGTCACACAAGCATTGTTTGGTGGACGACAGCTTCCCTTTGTGTGTGTGTGTGTGTGTGTGTGTGTGTGTGTGTGTGTGTGCATTGATTTTTGTTTTGTTTTCTCCCACCATCTGTCATTGCTGTGTTTTAGTTTAGCAGATTCAGTCTGATTAACTCACAAACACAGAGATCGCACAGTAAAAGTCCACTGCTAATTTTTCTGCCAGCTCTTAACCATGCACTGATGTGCACTCCTGAAGGATCTTTTGCAAAGACATTCAAGTGATCTCTTTTGTTTTCATGTGTGAGGACGGGGGGGGGGGGGATGTTAAAACTGAGATGATATATAAAACTGTGTCTATTGAGAAGGTCAAGATGTGGACTACAGATGTGGAAATTAGTGCCCTGCTGATTAAAGCTTTTAACTACTAAAGGGGAAAAAAGGTCTTGACTACTGTTTGTTGTGTTTCCAGACTGTTTTTAATTAAAACATGAAAACAACTTTGCTGTCCATTTTGACAGCTTCTTTGAGTTTGACAAACAAGTATCCTTGGTAGTTAAATGTTGTTTCTACTAAATGCGTCAAATCTCCAAGGCCAAGTACTGCATACCATGCGAGGACCTTAAGAAAGTTATTCATTCTTTTGTGACCTCTAGATTATACTATTATAATTTCCTTTACTTTGGTCTTCACTCCACCCTTCTTTATAGATTGTAGCTTTTGCAGAATCCTGCAGCATGTTTTTTCACAGGAAGTTGAAGGTTTGCCTCTATTACCCTGGTCCTTCCTTACCTGCATTTGCTTCATATCAAATATAAGTTAAAATGAGCATTGAGTTTAAAATTCTGTTGCCTACCTTTAAAATCATAATCAGTACTGCGGCATGTAACCTCATTGAACTCCTTAGTCCATATACCCTTAGGAGAGCCGTGAGACCATCAGGACAATGACTGTTAGTGCAGCCTAGATCTCAGCTAAAGCAAAGAGGTAACCATGCTTTTGACACATGCCAAAATAACCCCTCACCTTTCTCCCTCCTGACCCCTCCTCTTTGGTTTTACACTTCTTTCATTACAGTTGCAGTGATTGGTTAAGTCCTGTGAGCTGTCTCTTCAGGTTGTATAAATACCAACAGTCCTTTTTTTTAAAGCAAATTTGAGCAGCAGACAGCAAGAGTGGGTGAGCATTATTTTAATGTCATATATTGACTCATTTACACCTTCATTCTGGATGTGTAAAGCGCTGTGGGGTCCTTAGGGACTAGTAAAGCGCTATACAAATACAGGCCATTTACCATTTATATATATGTTTTGTCTTTTTTGAATGAATGTAATTGCATTACTGATCACTATTGTGAACTAACTACATGTTTATGTGTAAGTGTGTAAGTCAAAGTCTCTTTGAAGCTGTCATGTTTGTATATTGTTTGAATGTTGTGTGAAATGTAACTAAATAACCTTATACTTTATCATAAATAGAGAATGGCATATGCTTCCCCAACAAAGTTTGCTGGGATTAATGATCCTGAAGTTGAAGTGTTACGTCAAGAATTTCAACTATCAACTGTAAGTAACAAATATTTCTCAAATTTTATTTATAGTGTAGAAAAATTTGTTTTTATGCTACATTACCTGTTACAGAGCTGGGCAGGATGCTGTGTTTAGGGTTTCTTGTGTTTTTTTTTGTTTGTTTGTTTGCTTTTTGATATAAGTCACTGTTAAGCTGAGACTTTTATGCAGCTGTTATTGTGATCTGGCACTATAAACATTAAATTATAGCGGCGAATAACTGTTTTCTAATTTCGTTATGATCCAAAATATTTTGTAATTTCAGTATGCCTGCTTGGACCCAGGGGTGAGCAGAGATGACCTGTATACAAGGTGCCTTCAAGTTCATGCCAAGGCAATGGACCTCTTGGTTCGGCAGGTGCGGCTCAGGCGTGCAGCTGAAAGAAAGGTTTCTGTTTTAAAAGAACAGCTAGATGGCAAAAAAGAAATGCTGACTAACACTGCCCAGGAGCTGGATGCAGTGTTACAAGCTTCTATTATATTTGCACGTGATGGTAAGTCTTAGTGTATTGTTTCGATGGTATAAACAGTGAATGTTGGCTTAAAGTTCAGTGTCTTATTTTAAGATATGGGACTTAGAAAAAATACTCTATGAATTACTATTGAAAGACTGTCTACATACAAATAAACATGAAGGTGAAGTGTTTATTTTAGTTTATGATAAATCATTTGAAGACAATATTGAATCCATGATTATTATCATGTTTTGTTTTCTTTATTTGTTCATTTGTAATTTTATAAGGATTAGATATATGTAAATGTCTGTTTTACCGATGTATATTTGTTAAAGTTGTTTATAAATACTAACTGTCAAAAATATTACTTGTGTTTGTTTTGTTCAGATGTGACAGAGGCCACCACTCAGACAGAGGAAGACTTGTGACAGATGTGTCAATATTTTATAATAATGCTAAGTTTTCTTACCAAGCCCCAAAGTGGCATGTTTTAGGTCACTTTGGGTAATTGTTGATTCAGAATTAGGTGTGGTGAGACAGTTCGTGGCAGAGACTATCAACGGATGTCTTTTGTTTTCATGTGTGAAGGGGAAGTGGGGGGGGGGGGGGGGGGGCAATCTTGAGGTCACACTGTTGAAATGAATAAGTTGTAAGGCTGTGAAACGAAGGTGAGACTGAGACAAAAGATTGAATTGTGTCTTTTGGCAAGGTCAAGGGTGTGGACAACAGCAATGGAAATTAGTGTACTGCTGAATAAAGGATTTAACTACTCATTTTGTTACAGTTGCTTAGAAATACTTACTGTGAAAAATATTGTTTTGGTTTGTTGTGTTCAGATGTGACAGAGGACTCCAGTCAGACAGACGAAGAGATGTGACAGATGTGTGAATATTTAATAATAAATGTTCTTGTTTTAAATTTTGGTTTTCTTTGACTGTTTATTCATCCTTATGGTATATGTGTCATTAGTTTAAATTCTCAAAAAAGAGATGTAGGTAGACTAAGAGGAGAATGAAACCTTTTCACATGAAATGTTTAGTAATAACAAGTATTGTGAATAGGAAATAAGTTTCTAACATAGTTGTTTATGAATCAAGATTTATAAAACACTAGTGGTGTCACTGGTGTCATTTTGGCTTTACAAAAAAAGCAAACTTATGTTTTATGAACAATTTGATGTTTTGATAATCAGTGCTGGGGAGTAACGGAATACATGTACTGCCGTTACGTATTTAGAATACAAAATATGAGTAACTGTATTCCGTTACAGTTACCGTTTTAAAAGGTGGTATTCAGAATACAGTTACTTTGCTGAAATAAATGGATTACACGGCGGTACTTTCCTGTTTCATATTAACTGTTTGGGTTTGTTTGACAGCTATGTTCTGTTGTTCCAGGCGGCAGCATTACGGTTGCCATGGTTACAGGGTGACGCTCTCTCTCTGCGTGTTTCCTGGGTGAGAGAGCGCTTTTTTGTTGTTGTTGTTGTGCTAAGCTAATAGGCAGAGTGCTACAGGCATAGCCCTAAAGAATGTAGCATGATGGGCAGTGTAGTCCGTGCTGCAGCGAGAATGGACTACCGTACCCGTTATGTGTCTGTGAGCGAGGGAGGGAGAAAAAGGAAAAGTCAGAGTTGTCACGGAGCAAAAACGGGAGCTGGAAGCAAGGTTATTATCGTTAACGAAAACTAACGAAATAACGAAAACTAGAAGTGAAAAAACATTTTCGTTAACGGAAATAAAAATAAAAACAAAAAAAGGAAAACTAACTAAAACTGTAATGAGTGTTCACAAAATTAACTGAATTTATAGCAAAAATGTGTTTAGTTTTCGTTGATGTGTGCGTGTCACACAATAGTCAAGGGTGAAAATGAAGTTTAGTTTCCAGGTTTTTTTCTTGCTGTGTCTCATTATGCCAGCAGGTGGCAGTACGTTAGTCGAGTCGTCTGTGTTGGTGCTCCGTCGTCCACGCGCAGAATCATGTCAGGAAAAGTCGGGAGAAAGCGCCAGAGTCCAATTTGGGATTACTTTGAATAGGACTGTGTTTTGGATAAAGCAAGTGTCTTGTAGTGGAAAGAGACAAATTATGAGGGACATTTCTAAAAGGAAAAAAAATCCCACAAACCTTAAAGTGCACTTGAAAAGCTCACACAAGAAGGCTAGCCTAGCTTACCTGGAGAAGGTAAGGGAGCACGCCCAACCCTCATCCCCAGAAACAGAAGCTAACACCAAGGCAGCGTGATGCATCCCGAGACAACAGGACTGGGATATCTACATGACTGTGTGAGTCAATTGCCTTAACACCCGGTGCTGCAAGAGTTAATAGTCTCATTGGGGCCAAGATATACATTTTATAGTTGCCTGGTATCAATGGTTGTTCATCTGCCTTTATTTATTTATTTATTTAAAGAACCCATAGGTGGCAACGTGAGTTGTCTGTCTCTGCGTGTTAGCCCTGCGACAGACAGGCGACCTGTCCAGGGTGCAGAGTATGGTAGCTGGAATAGCAACATACCCAAGGATAAGCAGAAGAGAATGACTGATATGATGAAACTGGGATTTTGTTACACTTAATTATTGCAAACACAACTAAAACTATAACTGAAACTAATCAAAACTAAACTGAAACTAAGGATTTTCCAAAAAATAAAAACTAAACTAAACTAGAAAACAATTGGTAAAAACTAATTAAAACTAATATAAAATTGAAAATCTGAAGTCAAAACGAAATAAAAATAAAAACTAATGAAAATTGCAAAACTATTAAAACCCTGGCTGGAAGCATGTAAATATAATAATAACCACTGCAGCCAAGAAGAGTGCCTGACGAGCCCAGTTGTAAGTAAGCTATTAAGACTCGACTGTACACTGTGTTCGTGTTTTCCTCCGGAAAAAAATAAGTTCCGTTGGAGCAGCCTTTCAACGCCTCTTTCTGTCTCTCGGAAGCAAAGTGACCCAGACAACAAAGTAAAGCTATTTTTCGGCTACCAGCCCGACACGGAACCCACCGTATTAGCCACAGGTCCCTTTACTACGGTTCGGAGCCGCGGACCTTCAGTAACAGTAATAAATCACAGCAATAGTACATTCAGGTAGTTGTAAACAGCATGATAATATATTAAGTAATCCAAAGTATTCAGAATACGTTACTCTCATTGAGTAACGTAACGGAATACGTTACAGAATACATTTTGGGGCATGTATTCGGTATTCTGTAGTGGAATACATTTTAAAAGTAACCTTCCCAACACTGTTGATAATTAATAACTCCTTTCCATGTCACTGATAGTTTTAAAGAGATTAATATTAAAATGTATAAATTACACTTGAAAGCTGTACAGTAGTTGATTGTCAGTGTTTGTAAGTTTTTCAAAGTTTTTTCTTTCTCAAAAAATACTTCCCTTTTCCATGGTGAATGGCTGTGCTGCAACACAACAGAGAGGAGTAGCTGAAATATATTTTTTCATATTTATGTTTTCTTCTCATTCTCTAATGTTAAGCTGTAGAATTGTTCTATTAAGATTCCTGTATTTTGTTGATATAAACCTAAACACTATACTATTGCACTGCCAATGTATTAAATAGAAGCTCAATATGAACAGTAAAGAACAAGACTTGCCGTTAATCCTTAGAACTATGGAGAATTTCTGTAGATAACCCACGCTGGTTCTTCACCAGAATAAAGTATTCTACTTTGTTTGTCATTGACATCAATGAAGATGCTAAATAACAGTCTTTTGCTACCTTTAGTCATTTTTAGAACCTCACAACACAAGCTGTGTTTGGTGGATGACTCCTTCTCTCTCTCTCTCTCTCTGTCCATTTGTTGTGGGGTTTGGTTTTTTTCGACAAGCTTTCAATGTTCCAGCAGTTTGGCAGATTCAGCCTGATTAACTGACAGACAAACACAGAGATTACTCGATAAAATCCACTGCCAATTATCCCAGCAGTCTTTCACCATTCTCTGATACTGTACTTCTGAAGGAACTTTGGCTTATGCAGCTTTGTCATTTGACTGTTTTGGTTTTATGATATTTCTGCTATTTTGTTATGATTGTGCAAATGTATTATGATTTGACAGCATCAGGTACTTGCTAAGCTGTCTTACTTTTATATGCTGTCATGGTCCTGGGTCGAGCGACCCAGTGTTTGAGTTTTATGTATCTTTTGTATTCATTTGTGCCTTAGCTTAGTTCACGTAGTTAATTTCTAGATTGCTGTTTAGTCTTGTTACTTAGTTGTTTATGTCATCTCCCCCTGTACTCAGTGTCCCTGGTTAATGTGTCATGTCTGCGTGGTTATGTTTAGTTCATGTCATGCCTAATCTCCATGTTTCCTGTTTTACTTTGTAAGTCTGTGTCTAATGTCAGTGTATGTAGTTTCACTCTCCCTGTCCTGTCATAAGGTTCATGTGTATCAGCTGTTCCCCCTCATGTGTTTCCACTTCCCTTGATCATCCCTTATGTGTATTTAGTCTCTGTGTTTCATTCAGTCTGTTTTGCGTTGTCGGTGTTCCCACCCTCCATGTTTCCATGCCCAGTCTTTTGTATTCTCAGCCATAGCTTTACCATAGTATTAGTTCCCCAGTGTAGTTATTAGTTTAGTGATTCTGCCTGGCTTGTACCCCCATGTCTTCAGCTGAAATAAAGGCGCGCTTTTTGTTCAAAACTCAGTTTCACGCCTTCGCCAGTGTCTGGGCCTGAGTGGCATGTTTTAGGTTTTGGGTAATTGTTGATTCAGAATTAGGTGTGGTGAGACAGTTGGTGCCAAAGACTATCAACTGATGTCTTTTGTTTTCATGTGTGAAGGGGAACCGAGGGGGTGGGGGGGGGGCAGCAATCTTGAGGTCACACTGTTGAAATGAATAAGTTGTAAGGCTGTGAAATGAAGGTGGGACTGAGACAAAAGATTGAATTGTGTCTTTTGGCAAGGTCAAGGGTGTGGACAACCGCGATGGAAGTTAGTGTACTGCTGAATAAAGGTTTTAACTACTCAATTTTTTACAATGGCTTAGAAATACTTACTGTGAAAAATATTGTTTTGGTTTGTTGTGTTCAGATGTGACAGAGGACTCCAGTCAGACAGACGAAGAGATGTGACAGATGTGTGAATATTTAATAATAAATGTTCTTGTTTTAAATTTTGGTTTTCTTTGACTGTTTATTCATCCTTATGGTATATGTGTCATTAGTTTAAATTCTCAAAAAAGAGATGCAGGTAGACTAAGAGAAGAATGAAACTTTTTCACATGAAATGTTTAATAATAACAAGTATTGTGAATAGGAAATAAGTTTCTAACATAGTTGTTTATGAATAAAGATTTATAAAACGCTAGTGGTGTCACTGGTGTCATTTTGGCTTTAAAATAAAATCAATCAAGCGTATGTTTTATGAAACAATTTGATGTTTTGATAATAACTAATAACTCCATTCTATGTCACTGATTGTTTTAAAGACATTACTATTAAAATGTAAAAATTACACTTTAGAGCGGTACGCTACTTCATTGTCAGTGTTTTGTGAGTTTTTCAAGCTTCCCTTTTCTCAAAAGCTGCTTGCTTTTTCATGGCGAATGGCCTTGCCAGAAAACAACACAAAGTAGTACCTG
Source organism: Oreochromis niloticus (assembly GCF_001858045.2). Taxonomy (NCBI): domain Eukaryota; kingdom Metazoa; phylum Chordata; class Actinopteri; order Cichliformes; family Cichlidae; genus Oreochromis; species Oreochromis niloticus. The sequence goes on from NW_020328628.1 coordinate 33,634, forward strand.
AGATAGATTTTTTTTAAATTTATATATGTTTCTCATGCTAATTTTAAGCTGTAGAATTGTTCTTTTAAGATTTGTTCATTTTGTTGATATAAACTTAACCAAATTGATTTAACCTTGTTTATTCATTTTTAGAACCTCACAACACATTGCAGAACAACACATCTCTGTGTGTGTGTGTGTGTGTGTGTGTTTTGTTTTGGGGTTTTTTTTGCATTGTAACTTCACTGGTTGCTTTGTGACAGGCCCTCCCCTATCAGGTTCTGTGATTGGATCATTTCAATTGTTTGAATGTCCCTCATGATTTCAATAAATACCTGTGCCACTGGTTTTTAAACCACTTTGCTTTTAGCAAACGAGAAGAGGAGAGATTTGGATTTTAACATTCTCAGGATTCGAGGAGGTAAGTTTTATTTGTTGTAAATTGAATTTTGTTTTTGGTGAAAAACCACATTTAAAATTTCATTAGCAGAATTTATTTTGTATTTAAGTTATTTGTTACTGTTTGTGGGAGGGTTACTGGCAAAAAGTCTTTGGTTTGGTTTTCTGTTTTAGTGTATCTGGGCCACTAAGCCTTTTTGTGGTCTTTTTCTTGGAAAGACTGAAATCGTGAAATCTGTGAGAGGTAGGCCGGCTAATTAGCCACTGATATCTTATTACAAGTAAAGTGCAACATGAATGTAATGAAATACATTAAGTGTGGAAAGTTTTTGGCTGGGTTATGTGTGTTCAGCAGATTTTGAGGCGTTAAGTAACTGCTCTTTTAATCATCGCTTGTTTCTGCTGTGTTTGGTAGTTTTAGAAATGGTTTATATGATCATTTAGCTGAAATGATAAGGCTTCTGTGGATACTACATGATGATATTTGCACAAAAGGTGTGATACATGGAGGTTTTTACATAACTCTTGAGCCACAGTACTGATGGCTATAGAGCTTAAGAGGATAATTGTAATTTTTTTCCCAGTAACATATTTCCCATAGCTGTGATTTGTTGTGCGTTCATTGTAAATTGTTAAATTCGTGTTATGCTAATTTTGCAGGTATTGAGAGAGTTATTATTGTCTCACATTTATTTGAGCTTTGTGAATGTGATGTGTAATTATTTTTGGTAGGCACACAGGTATAGATAAGCATAAGTGGTCATTAAAAAAAATCATGCCTGATCTTATGTCAATAACAATTAATCGTATGATATTTTTTTGTCTTAGGAGACCAAACTTCCTAAAGGACATCACGCACAGATACTCCAAGGCTTGCTGTGAACTTTCATCAGAACAGCTGGATTTGGTGTAAACCAAGGTAAGTTATTAAAAATGCTGACTATAGCCTTACATGCTTGATTAGGTTTTGACAAGGGTTTTTTAAGAGCAAAAAGTGTAAAGAGAAGGTTTGAAAAAATGTTCTCCAGTATTCTTGAGTGGGTCGTTAAGTAGTGGGCTATTCAGTTGTTTGTTCAGTCAATGGTGGTGGTGGTGGTGGTGTGGGGGGGTCTAATCTCAATTTACTCATCCTCCCCACATCACTTGTATAAATTAATAGTGTGGAGAATATCATAAAGCCTTTAGGCAATCAAATAGATAATAAGAAAAAGATAATATTTACGAGTGTCTTAAGTTTTTAAAATGGTCAGATTTGACTTGAACATGACTAGAAGGTCATGTTCCGCCCCCATTACTTTTGTGTTCGTAGTCATAATTGACTGGTCTGGTTCAACACCTTAGATTAGCATAACAAGCTTTTTCACCACCAAATTCAATTCAGTGAGTCGTCAGTGGGTCTTTCATTTGGTCGTTCAGTGGGCCATTTACCATTCTGGAGGTTGTTCAATCATGAACAAATCCCTGAACGGATAAGTAAATATACCACCTAAAAATATTATAATTCTGTTGTTTGTTTAATATATCTTTTTGTCTTTTATTGTAGATGCCCAAAAAAAGGGGGTTTCGCATGCGGCGCACACCAAGAATCGCCTCTGGTAAGTCCAATGCTAACCCAAATGTTTGCATTTGTGCAGAGAAGTTGCAAGCATCCATTGTTGCTGGGACTGCTGTTCAAGGTGCACCATTCACTTCAGATGTGAATGCCTCAATTGCCTGCAGTGTTGTGGCTGCAATCAAGCATATAATAGCTCCAGTGTGTACATGGAAACGGGAGGATGTTGATGATATATGGGTAGAGGGGTGCCAGTTGGTTAGGTATATAACTAAGGCAAGACAGGACACTGGCAGCAAGCAAAGGGTTTGCAGGCTGATTGGACAGCACACTGTGTTTGGTCAAAAATGGAAAGTCAATATTGGCACGCCAGTTTACACAGATTTTGGGCTGTCGGAAGGAGAGGCTGTGTTGTATGAAAAGCTGCAAGAACATCTGTTGAGGGATGGCATGTGTCTGTTGGATCTTCACACTGCAGTTAGTCTCATCATTCATCACATGAATTATTTTGTTGTTGTTGATTGTGGCACACGTAATGCAGCTGGGCTGGCATCTGAGATTGGCACAGCAGTGGCTGTGTTTAACACATGCCTTGACGACCTAATGCTTCACATCAGAAATCTACAGAAGTCTTTAGATGCACAATGGTATGCTGTTAGCAGCATTTCTGTGCAGGTAGGTCAAGCTGATGCTGACGTGGAGAGCAGTGTGGACAGGGATGTTGACACGAATCTTACAGCTAAAGTTGATAACATGTCTGTCAACCGTGAGACTGTTAATGCTGTCACAGGAGTTGAAGCAGAGGATAGCTGTTGCATTATAAAGAGTGTGAGAGGATCATTTCACCAGGCTGATGATGGATTTAAATATGGAGGACTTCAGTGTATGGCTATAGGTCTGGTTAGCCTTGCAAAACATAAAGTTGATAGCGTCTTTTCATGGGAGACAAAAGATCTTGACAGAGTTGTAGTTTTAGGTGACCTTTTGTACACTGTTAAAATCTCTCAGTTCTTTTAATCTTTGGGCTGAAGGAAGGACAATACTCGGTGTATAAATGCTCAATCAACAATATTTTATTTCCATATAATTCAACACTTAAGAGCATAAGAACCATCATGATGGGGAGAGTTGCCTGCAGAGGGTCACAGCAAGTCTCAAAATGGTGACGGGTTAGTCAGCCTTTTATAGCCTCTAGTAGCCCCCACCTAGTCATAAAACCCTAAACATTCACATTCTTTCTCTCACACGGCGCCTAAGTTATGACCTCGGCTCCCTGTCTTTCTGCTCTCTGTAAGGGTGGGGGTATGGAATGTAGTCTGTTTCTCCCATTTATCAGTACAAGGTCTTCTGCACACAACATTCTCTTCATGATTCAGCAGTATGAAATGTCAAGAAACAGTGTAACACATTCAACAGTGTCGAATAATACAGGTCACTCAAATAGATCTAATGATTTTCACACTCTTTTAAGTCAGAAGTATAATGCAAACTAAGACTACATACTGATCACACACTCTATATTAAGGAGTATAATATGATCTACAGCAGTATCATAATTCAACTACTTTGATTACAGATATAAGGTAACATATGATAACAGAATAATCTCACAATTCCCCCTTTTGATCTCTTAAAAAGAGATCACTTATAACATACACTCCAGCGTTACAAGGTCCAGCTCTTCTTGGTCCTGAGGCCCTCTGTCCCCCTTTAACGGGTCGACCATATGTGGAATGACCTCTGTGTTTACACAGTTCAGATGCAAGAAAAATTAGATTTACAACAATAACAGCAGTTACAGATGACACTCCCATCACTCCCCAATTCTCCCACAACTTTATTTTGGTGCTCCAGTTTTCCACCCCCATTTTGATGCCACCTTATACCTTTCAAATATACTCAGACCAGAACCTCTGTCTAAGGAGCTTTTAACCTTTATTTTATTGCTGCAGCTACCAGTATCTTCCAGTTGGGTGATTCTCAGCTTCTTTCTTCGACCTCCGGGGTTAGACCACCCTTTAGTCGTTGCACAGATCAGGGGATTATTCTGCCCCGATTTCAAACAAAGATCTGTGTATTTTGGGGTCACCGCCGTGTCCCCCTTTTTTGCCAAGAGCCTCTCGAACCTCGTTGGTCTGGTGTTCCTAGATTTTCGCCAACCCCTTCATGGTTATTGCTGTGTTTATGGGATCCATCCTCTCAAGGAGCCCAAATGCCATGACACTTGACCCCAGTTGCTGTCTGGGAGTCCCTACATCTGTCTCTGCTGTGAAGGGTCCTCATATCTCCGTGTCCTCGTCTGGTGTCTGTTCCTTTCTCTGTAAGAGACAGAAAACCAAAACACCTCTCTCCCTAGCCTTGATAATCTAATGTTGTTATCCATTGTTCCTCTAGTGATTCAAAGTTGGTTTAAAATATTATGTTCAGAACTCTCTGACCCAGGGACTTATTCTAATCATAATCTATGTGTGTGTAAAAGAAATCAAAAATTAATGAACCATTTCTAAGTCTAACACACTATAAGCTTAAGTTTTACCATACCTAAATTATTAAACACACAAATAAGGTCATAAAATGTTCATAAAACCATTGTTTGATGTTCAGACTCAACTTCCACTCCCCCCTTTTTGACACACTCCCATGTGTCAATTCAACGAAACTAGAAAATTAAAAAGTTAGTGACATCATATCTCAGAACTCAAAATTAGCAACCAACGGGTTAAATCTGCAGTTCCACACTCTCATGTGAAGCTACCGTCTCCTCTTCAGTCTCTCTTATCCTCCTGCTCCTGCAAAAACAAAACAAAACAAAGCGAAGCATCCACCCTTCTCTTGCCGGCTAGGTGAATTGTTTGTCAGCATTTACTAATCCTAAAGTTGGTGCAGTCATTGTCTCAGTATCAAGTCAGTCAAAACTTTTAGTCCGTCCATCACAGTCCAGTCACATGCATTCATTCACACCCATTCATACCAGATGTTGCTGATAATGGAGTCTCACGCACGAGCTATTCGAGCATCCATCACCAGCAAGATGACGTCATCATTTTAAAAAGAAAACAATTCTTTGTTTTTCGGACTGGATTGACTCGCTGCAATCCTTTTAGACTCAGGACTATCTTATGTGATCAGTGTCCCATATAAGTGAATTTCTCCCAAGCCAATTACAATCATGGAGAAGCACACTTTGCAACTGTTTTCAGTAATAATATTTTATAGCGCTTTCCATTTCAATCTTTCAGGCCTGGTTTAAAGAGCTGATTGTTAAATCATGAACTCACAAAATATCACCACCAGTGGATCACACCTCTCCGATTTTCTTATCTCAGTGCACTGTAACAAAAACGAAAACAGATGTAACCAACAAAATACTAATAAAAATACACAAACTAGGGCCCGTTGCAGACATGTCCAAACATAAAATCATCCCTCTCTCGCTTACGAGAAAGAACACAACCCAAAGCTCACTGATAAAATCAAGCTAGCGCTAAGCAAAACCAAAAAATCAACCAGAAATTCACAGGAACGTTTTGCTTCCTGCCGGGACAATATTGTGTGGGAATGAGAACCTCAGGTACCATAGCACCTTTGTTCCTCCTTAAATTAAATTTCAATCACAGAAAATGCAGTACTCCAACCTAAAACTTCATCATTTTCACTCTGTGCCTCTGTTCCTCACCAGGCTGTGTGAAGCACAGCAAAGAATTCAGTCAAGGCCTTGAGCCATAAACAGACATCACGCACAGACATTGTTTTCATAACCAAACTGTTTCAGACCTTACCCCTTAAATCTACATAAATGTACTCTGGGTGACATAAAACACATTTTAAGTAATCAATGGTAATCAATGGCTCCTCATAAAAATTATATATTGGGATATTTGTGTGCAGCATTTTGCATATCAGCATAAGCATTTGTTAGCAAAGCATTCTTCATTGCATCAGCGTGTATGTGTGTGTGCGCATCACTCTTCGTTGCACAAGCGTGTGCATGTGTATGTGTATGTGTGTGGATCACTTCTCAGTGAATCAGCATTTCAATGTGTGTGTGTGTGTGTGTGTGTGTTCATCACTTTCCTGTTCTGGTGTCTTGGGTAAACCACAGCCTGAAGCATGCCCTGGGGTCCTGCCCTCCTCCTTTTCAGTCTGTTTGCGACCATTGCTGCTGCTGCTGTTCAAAGTTCAGTCTGTCCTGGTTCTAACCCCAATTGGGGCAGTCCTTTCTCCAATGTCCATGCTCACCGTAGGTGAAACCTGCATCTTCTTCTGTGTTTTGTCCATTCTGAGGTGCCTTTTGACCTCAGTTGGTCCTTCGGTCTCGGTCACGCCCTTTTCGCTGCCGTGTTGGTCCATCACTGTCCTGCACAGTGTTAATGCAGAGTTATCAAGATCAGCATTCTTTTGTTCGGCCTTACTTTTCATTCGGGCTTGGCGGGCGTCTCGTCACAGCTCTGTCAGCTGAAGCTGTCGGAGAATTTTCCCCCGTGTAGTGAAACGGGCCTTGGTTTAGTGCTCTCCGTCTCTGCTGCATGAGATCGCATTCCTGCAGCACTGTTGACATTTTACAGGTTGTTGTTGTGGGTCCAGCTGTTGCAGCATTTGGTCAGGGTCACGTAGAGGGGAGAGCAGGAGTCCAGGTCAGCCTCGGCTTTCAGGGCCGGCAAAGCAGCCTGTAATTAAACATAAAGAAAAAAAACAAAAAAAAAACAAAACAAACCAAAAACAAACAAAAGTGTACGAACAGGAAAATGATGTTGTTTTGACTGTGTTACAACGAGAGGGGAGAAACACCAGGCCAGGCCCTGTGTCAGCCTTCTCTCCCCCCTTTTTTTTTTTTTTTTTTTTTTTTTTTTTCCTCTTCCTCACGAATAATCAACTCATAACCCACCAAGTTGACAGGACAACATGCACATGTTCAATTTCTTAAGATCATGTTTAAACTCACAAAAGAGAAATTTTCTTTCCAATCACTTGTTGTTCAATCATCAGAAAACATCTCACAATTTGACTCTTAACCACTAAATGTGTTGTTTCCTCACTGGTTGGTCATACCAGTCTCTTTATTTTCTTTTTCTTTGAAGCTAAATTGTTGTCCTGCAACCCAGAGGGTTTATTTGTTAGTAACGGATAAACTTCATCATTTAACAACAGATGTATGTTAATTTTTTTTTTTTTTTTTTTGCTGCTTTAACCTTGCTGGAAAATCTTCACATGTTCATGAGTGTAAGCTGTTTTTTCATTGCATGTGTGTGCATTTTTAGGCAGGTTAATTTTAACTTTTTCTCAAACTAGGCATTACCTTAAAAGGAGCCTTTCTCTCACATTTCTCTGCTCGTGTGTGTTTTTGTTTCACCTTTTGTTGTGATGCTCCGGACGCCTTCCCAACCTCCACAAGTCCGTTGGCCCCAATTTTGTGTTAAAACTTCTCTTAATTTCTCCTCTAATTCTCTCCTCGCTGCTGTCTGTTTCACAGCTGCTGATTCTTGCTGGGTGTGGTTCCCATTACTATAATTTTGCTTCGGCCGCTGTGCTTGTGGGGGCAGTTGGTCCAGGTCCGTAGCTTCCTGTATTAACACACTAAGAGATTTATTTAATATCATTTTCATCACTGTTAAACAGATAAGCAGGCAACACGCCCACCTTGACAGCGCAAACTGCACGCCAGTCTCCCAACACATTCCTCTCTCTGCTTCTCAATAATTCTCCACTACACACCTCTTACTATCTCTCACTCCTTTTTTTTTTTTTGTTATTAAGATTACACCACAGAGTAATGCACCCAATTATGCCCGTCTATCTCTATGTGGCTCCAAATTCCCTCTTTATTTAATTTCACGCTATCAGGGGACAGGCACACAACAATTTTAACCACTGAAACGTCACTACAACGAGGACTCTAACCTCTTATTTTAAGAAATGAGGACTCTAACCTCGGTTTTCTTTTTGACTACTCTAGAGCTCAACCTTTGATCGCAAAATGTGTCTTGGTCTAGTCCAGAATAAATGTGAACCCGTGATTACACGGCCGTTCCAGTGTTATTCTGTTATCGTTTGAGGGCCCTCAGCTCTCAGGTGATAAGCCTGGACCTCCAGACGCCGCTGGTCCGTACGCCGCGTCCAACATACGGTGGGGGAGCCAACCCCAGGGCAAAATTAATTTCCACAGGTACACTAGGTATCAACCTTTGATCCTAAAATGTGTCTTTACTCTAGTGTCCTCCTAATCACACATCAACCGCCACTGTCACTGTGTTCACGCTTCACACACACAGAGAGCGCACCCCACACACCGAACTGCACCCAGAACGCGCTTCACACACACAAAGCGGCACCCAGAGCGCGCCTCAACAGCACCCAGAGTGCGCCTCACACACACAACGCCCAGAGCGCGCCTCACCAGCAGTGAGACCCACAGAGAGCGCTTCTCATCAGCGGAAATTTACACAGAAACCTCTGAACTCAACTGTTAGAACTCTTCTGAAGCACAACCGCACCATACACCAGGTACCCCTTTCACTGCGCTTATGACCGCCACCACGGGGCAAAATCGCATCGTAAAAGTGATGCTCGTCCCCGAGGCTCAAAACCGACACCATAAACCAGGGTCTGCTTTACCTTTAATCGGGGTGAAGTAAATATTTTACTTATAATTTTATGGCCGCAACCCTCGAGGCTTAACCGACACCATAAACCACCGTCTAACCTCTATTCAATGTGCTGAAACCAGCAACCCCTCACTACTGCACTTACGACCGCATCACCAGAACACGGCCATATCATAAACCAAAACCTACGGACGTGTTTCGCATTACACGTTGCTAGCGCTTAACCGACACCGTAAGCCAGTATCTGCTTAACCTTAATCTTATAACAATTTTATGACCGCATCAACGAGGGCTTATATCCGACACCATAAACCAACTTCAAAACCTCTATTCAATGTACTGGACTTATGGCCGCGTCTCCAAAGATTCTAATGTATTATTGCTACAGAAGCCAGTCTTAGGCAAAGTTAAATGTGGAAGGTAAAGTGGGCTGCAACTAGACTCAACGTAGTATGTTATTAGTATCTTGCTAGAAGCAGTTCATTTAACACACTGGAATTTAGCCTCAACTTATGTTGTTAGTATCTTGCGCCAAAAACCAGACACCGACAAATTTAATGTGAAAATACGTGTAACTCAGCGAACAGATTAATTTGGAAAGCCCAATATGCACATTTGGTATTTATAATACAACAGGCTGTGCTTACCTTTCTGTTTAGGCCGGCCCTCTGTTCGCCTCGCCCCACGATCTCACCACAGGCCAAATCTGCCCCTCCTCAGCACACCAAAGATCCGGGTCACCAGGCACCAAGTTGTTAAAATCTCTCAGTTCTTTTAATCTTTGGGCTGAAGGAAGGACAATACTCGGTGTATAAATGCTCAATCAACAATATTTTATTTCCATATAATTCAACACTTAAGAGCATAAGAACCATCATGATGGGGAGAGTTGCCTGCAGAGGGTCACAGCAAGTCTCAAAATGGTGACGGGTTAGTCAGCCTTTTATAGCCTCTAGTAGCCCCCACCTAGTCATAAAACCCTAAACATTCACATTCTTTCTCTCACACGGCGCCTAAGTTATGACCTCGGCTCCCTGTCTTTCTGCTCTCTGTAAGGGTGGGGGTATGGAATGTAGTCTGTTTCTCCCATTTATCAGTACAAGGTCTTCTGCACACAACATTCTCTTCATGATTCAGCAGTATGAAATGTCAAGAAACAGTGTAACACATTCAACAGTGTCGAATAATACAGGTCACTCAAATAGATCTAATGATTTTCACACTCTTTTAAGTCAGAAGTATAATGCAAACTAAGACTACATACTGATCACACACTCTATATTAAGGAGTATAATATGATCTACAGCAGTATCATAATTCAACTACTTTGATTACAGATATAAGGTAACATATGATAACAGAATAATCTCACAACACCAATTTGAGAGACTGCAACATGATAAGCAACTCATCCAGTGTGTTGTGTGTCCCTGATTTGCCTAAAAGTTCTTGTATTGATGGGCAAAACTTTGAGTTTGAGTATGGAGATTTTGTCAGTGGGGATGTTGATGTGCTTGAAGGGGAACACATTGAGAATGGTGTCTACACTACACTGCAGACTGGGCTGCCAAAGATTTGTGCCATGTATAATACATGCCTTCTGACATTGTGTGGCAGTACATGTGCAGTCATTTCTGAGAATGGACAATATGCACTAGTTGATTCTCATGCACGAAGTGCTGTGGGTTTGGTCAGTGAGCAGGGAAGAAGTGTTGTTTTGTGCTTCAGGTCACTTGAAGATGTGTTCAGACACATCTGCCAGCTGGCAACGGGCCTGAGTCAGAAGCAAAAGCCTTTTGAAGTAGCTGGTGTTTGTGTTAGGTACCTTGTGGTGTCCGATAGTGCCACACCCAAAGACAGTTGTGAAAAAACTTGCAAAACCTTTACACCAGAATCAAGCTGTGATTCAATCCAGAATGAACCAAACATCAGTGATGTTATCATTGTGGAGTCTTTAATAGAGGCAGAGAGTTGCAAAGCTTCTGGAAAGACCATGACTTGTTCTGAGTATGATTTAGGTTTATTATGTAATGATGCAACAAGAAAGCGCAAGATTTCAGTGGGTCACAGTGAAGCTAAGAAGTTAAAACAGTATGATGTGTCTCAGGTGAATTCAGATGTTGAATTTGTTAGTGAAGTGATAAAGAACAAGCTGGTATTTAGTCCTATTTCTGAGTTGGTTTGTCAGGCTTTGTGCACACAGTTGAATGTGGAGTTTGAAAAAATTAGTGTACCAGCATCTACATGTGTTGGTTTGTTAGGTGTTCCATACAAAAAAAAGTATAGTGGCAGATGGGAACTGTTTCTTCAGAGCTATTTCTCAAGTTGTGACTGGCACACAAAAGCACCATCGCAAGATAAGATTTGCCATTGTGAAAGAGTTGGAGAGGAATGCTGCAATATATAGAAATATTTTAAGAACAGAGTATTCATCAGTTGCAGACTACATTCAGAAATCTAAAATGAGAAATGTTAACAGCTGGGCTACAGAAGTTGAAATCCAAGCAACTGCAAACTGTTTAGGAGTTGATGTATTTACATTTTATGATGACCGTTGGCTAAAATACAGCTGTAATGGCAAGCTTTTGTCAGAAAAGGGAATCTATTTAGAAAATTGCCATGGGAATCATTATGAGACAGTGGTCTGTGTTCATAAGCCTCAACTGCAGACCTGTTATGGCTACTGCAAAACCAGTGCATCTGTTATCAAAGGATACATCACTAGGTTAAAGAGTAAGGATACAATTTCTTTTGACAAAACACAGGATCACAAATTTTGTGCAGATGCAATAGCGTTAGATACACATGCTGATGTTGAGGTTTTGAATGACGCAAGTCAGTTTAGCTTCAGTCCTGTTTCCAATGGAGTTGCACAAAGTTTATGCTGTGAATTTAATGTTGACTTTGAGAAGCTGGATAACAAAGTTCACACTGTTTATGGTCATTTAGGTGTTGTTTGTAAAACAAATAAGGTTGTAGAGGACGGCAATAGTTTCTTTAGGGCTTTATCTGAAGTAATCAGTGGTTCTGAGAAAAGTCATAGGAAGATAAGGCTTGCTGTTTTGAAGTATATGGAAAATAATGGTGAAGAGCACATGAAGTTTGTGGGAAAAGATTATGTTTCAATATCTGAGTATATTTCAAAGTCACAAATGAAGTATGTTGGGAATCCTGCTACTGACACAGAATTTCAGGCTGAAGCAAATGCTTTTGGATTGGACATATTTATGTTTAATGGAGACAAATGGCACAAGTATAGCTGCACAAGTACAGATACCACAAATGAAGGGATATACTTGGAATGCGAAAATAGTCATTTTGTGCCAGTAATTTGTGTGCAACATTTTAATAAGGAGGGTTGTTTTGGTTTATGCAGAGCGACTAATTTATCTACACCACGGTACATGTGTAGAGGAAAAACAAAAGAAGCAATGCAGGATACATTAAATATATGTAGTTCATCTACTAAACATAGGGTTTCTAAGCATTTAAAAAAGAAAAAGTATTTGAAAAATCAAATTGCTTACCAAGTAAATGCATTACATAAGGAAAAGGTGAAGTCAAGGAGCATAAAAAAATATCAGAAAGATTTGTTGCATAGGCAAAAGGTTAAAGAAATGAGCATAAGGAAATACGAGCAAAATGTATCTCATAAAGAAAAGGTTAAAAAAATGAGCATCAGGAAATATGAGCAAAATGTATCTCATAAAAAGAAGGTTAAAGAAATGAGCATCAGGAAATATAAACAAAATATATCTCATAAAGAAAAGCTAAAAGAAATCAGTATAAGGAAATACAAATTAAATGAGCTGCATAGGCAAAATTTAAAAGCAGTAAGTTTTAAAAAGTATCATGGAAATCTAGAACATAAAAGGCGTACTATTGCTGGTGTCAGCTTGAAAAGGCAGCAAAGGAAAGAAAAGGGAGAGCAGTTTGATTTTGTGATGACAAATTTTTTAGATAAAATAAAAGATGGACCAGATTTTGTTTGCTGTGTCTGCCATAGGTTGTTATTTAGACATCAGGTGTTACATTGTGAAAAAAAACTATTATAACAAAACTAAAACTGCAGCACTGATTGCAGAAAAATGTTTAACTGAAGACTATTTACACAAATGTAATAAAGATTGTACAAATCCATGTCACTGGTTGGAGACAGCTAAAGCTAAACTATGGATCTGTTATACATGCCATTATAAAATTAATAAAAATGAAGTTCCTCCAGAGTCTGTAAAAAACAATTTAGAAGTTCATCCCATTCCACCTGAATTGGCATGTTTAAATAGCTTAGAACAACATTTAATAGCTTTACATATACCATTTATGAAAATGCTAGCCTTACCTAAGGGTGGACAAAATGGAGTACATGGACCAGTGGCATGTGTACCAGCAAACATTGTGGAAACCACCAATGTCTTACCCCGTTCTAGCATGGAAGGATCTTTATTACCAGTAAAGCTAAAGCGCAAGTTAACTTACAAAGGCCACTATCAATACCAGTTTGTTGACACTATCCACATAAGACAGGCTTTAAAATATTTAAAAGAGACAAATGTGCATTATAAAGATGTAGAGTTCAATGAAAGTTGGCAAAATCAGTTTTGTATGCAGCAAGAGGAAGCTGTGGAAGAGGAGAGCAATAAAAATGCAGTAAGCAGTGTTATATCTTCAAATGTTGATGACGAGCTTTTACATGACAGACAGCAGCACTGTATGTTTCAGGACACATGTCTCATGCCTGTTGATATTGGTCAGGAAGAACTAGATCAATATTTTACTAACATATTAAATCTAGCTCCAGCAGAAGGGAATAATCCTGTAAAATTACTTTCTGATCATGCAAATGAAGCCAAATGTTTCCCAGTGTTGTTTCCAAAGGGGGTGAATACATATCATGAAAACAGAGAGAAGCGTTTGACACTGTCCCGTTATTTTCATAACCGGATTTTACATGCTGATGGCAGGCTTGCACAAAATGTCGAATATATCTTTTTTGCTCAGTATATGTCTGAGATTGAACAGGTTATCTCAAATGTGTCAATAGCATTGCGAAAAGGAAAAGGTGATTGCACATATCAGAAAGTTAGCCATGAATTTTTGAAAGATGAAGAGTCTTTGAAGAAGTTTTTGGAGTTTGATGATGGGTACCGTTTTCTAAAGCCTATTAGAGGTACTCCAGCTTTTTGGCAGGCAGCACAGCGTGACCTCTTAGCTTGTGTTCGTCAGCTTGGTATACCCACTTGGTTTTGTTCATTTTCGTCAGCTGACATGCGATGGACAAATCTTCTTTATAGTATTTTGAAACAGCAAGGTAGAACAGAAACATTTGAACAGTTAGAGTGGTCAGAGAGGTGTGATCTGCTGCGTCGAAATCCTGTGACTGCAGCAAGGATGTTTGACTTTCGGTGGCATTGTTTTTTGAAGGAGGTACTCATGTCTCCATTGCATCCGATTGGTAAAATCAAGGATTACTTTTACAGAGTGGAATTTCAACAGCGAGGTTCACCTCATGTGCACTGTCTGTTTTGGATTGAGAATGCTCCACAGATTGATAAAAATACAGATGAAGAGGTGATTCAGTTTATCGATGAATATGTAACATGTGAATTGCCTTCACAAGATGAGATTTTATTGGACATTGTCTCATCTGTACAACAGCATTCAAAGCGGCATTCTAAAACTTGCAAAAAAAAGAACACAGTTTGCCGGTTTAATTTTCCCAGGCCACCATCCAGTCGAACATTTATATGTCGTAGGAAAAGTGATGTTTCCGAGCAAATATGCAAGTGTCAAGTGGATAAGAGAGAAGATGATTTACAACAATGTGCCTGTGAAAGTCAGCATCAGCAAGACTCTATTAAGATGAGAAGAAAGCAGGCAAGTGATATCTTAACAACAATCAAGAAGGCTCTTTCAGATGAGAGTAGGAGTTTTGAAAGTGTGGAGCATTTGTTTCAGAATTTAGGTATGAATCAGGCAATTTTCGAGGATGCATACAAATGCTTTAGTCGAAATACACATGTTGTGTTGAAAAGGCAGGTAAACGAGGTTTGGATAAATCAATATAGTAAGCCACTGTTGAAATGTTACAATGCTAATTTGGATATTCAATTTGTAATTGATGCTTATGCCTGCTGTGTTTATATAATTTCTTACATGTCAAAATCTGAAAAAGAGATGGGTTTGTTGTTAGGTAATGCTCAGAAGGAAGCATATAAAGATGGAAATGTTAGTGCAAGGGAGGCTTTGAAGTCATTAGGCAGTGTATACCTTCATAACAGAGATGTTAGTGCTCAGGAGGCTATGTATAGTGTTGCGAAATCAGTTTTAACCCGGTTCTTTTATTCGTCGAGGGATCCAGAGATGACACCGGAACTCAGTAGTTATTTTCACAAAATCTTTATTCATCTCTATTCATCTTCATTTAAGCATGCACTTCTAGAAGGGAAGACGAGGCCGGTGTCCGTCTGTAACAATCTTCACCCCTTTGTTAGTCACAGCCAGCTTTATAGGAGCGACCCCATCATAAAACCCCCATCATGTGCTCCAAACTCTGTCTCTGTGTGTATGCATGAGCACGTGAGTGCCTGTGTGTGCGCATACCCGCGTGTCTATGTGAGTGCACGTGAGTGAGTGTGCATGTGGATGTGTGAGTGTAACAGCTAAAACACTGTGGGTGTGTGTCTCTTCCTAGGGGCCATAAAAACCATCTCCCCTCCAGACCACAGTTATCAAGTTACACGTTGAGACCCCCACACAGGTATCCTCTGGGGAATTTCCACTCAGCATTAACTCCTCTTTGTCTTACTTTCACAGTTCAACTGGGGAGGGTCTCCTAAGATCTACTCCTAAGTTCATGACACAGTCAGGCCTTTATCTATATCCAGGGCAGTGTCAGTGTCTCTACCATAATTCTACATTCTATCTTAACACATTTCTAAACTCTAAAACAAACTAAACATTCCTACATGTCTAAACTCTAAAATAAGCTAAACATTTCTACAATAGGCTAACAAATATGCATCTAAAAGAATGTTCTAGGAAAGTTGTGTTTGTGCCAACAGGGGACAATGTAGTTAAAATGAGTTTGCCCTTAAAAGTGTTAAGACAGAAAGCAACATCACAGGATTTAACAGCAGCGGACATGTGGATGACTAGTATTGTAGACCGGTATAAGAATAGACCAAAAAGCAGTGATTTTAATGATATGTGCATGGCCACATTTGCCTCCGAATATCGTGTTTTGAGTAAAAATGAAAAATCCACTAAGCCAATACAGTTGAACAATAGATGTGGTTTTGTTACTAAGAGAACACGGTCACAACCTGCAGTTGTGCGTTATGTGCGATTTTCAGAGACTAAAAATACTGAATTGTTTTATCAGAGTATTATGCAGTTGTTTTTGCCATATCGTGTAGATCAGGAACTAAAGCCTTCAAACTATACAACATTTGAACAGTTTTACGAGAATGGCGTTATGAAGTTTAGCGATGGATGTCTGCATTCAGTGAAATCAGTTGTTGATGCAAATAGACGTAGGTTTGAAATAAACGCAGATAAACTGGACAATATTCAGAATACAATTGATTTGGATGGTGTAACAGAAGATGCCTGGTGTGAGCTTTGTCCAGAACAGGAGTTGGAGCGTTTAGAGTGTGAGCAGGAATGGAAAGATAAAGAGCAAATAGGGGAAGAAGACAATGAGAATATTCCAGATTTAGCTGTGTGCAGCCAACAGGTTTCACATTTAGAAAAGAGAAATGATATTATGCCCAGAAGTGATGGTTTGGCTTTAATTAGATCTCTAAATGAGACACAGCTTTCAGTCTTTTATCAGATTAGGCAGTGGTGCTTGGATAAGACAGTAGGCAAAAACCCAGCTCCATTGCATGTATTTATTACTGGAGATGCAGGAACAGGGAAAAGCCATTTAATTAAAGCAATTCACTATGAAGCAGCAAGGTTATTGTCACCAATGTGTCGTAATCCTGAAAATGTTTGTGTTTTATTAACTGCGCCTACTGGGATTGCTGCATATAATTTACATGCAACAACAATCCACAACACATTTAGCATTGGTAAAGATGTCCGCTTACCTTACACCCCTCTGGGTGAGGAAAAGTTAAATTGCCTACGTGCTAAATATTGTGATCTGCAGATCCTTATAATTGATGAAATCTCCATGGTTGATCAGAGACTAATGGCTTACATCCATGGTAGATTAAGACAGATTAAACAAATTGGAGACTTTTCGCCTTTTGGAAATGTTAGTGTTATTACTGTTGGAGACTTTTTTCAGTTGCCTCCAGTAAAAGGAAAACCCCTGTATGTTGAGGATGTTGGTATGAACTTGTGGTCTAGTCTATTTAGGGTTGTTGAACTAAATAAAATAGTAAGGCAGAGCGATGTTGGGTTTGCAGAATTATTAAACAGGTTAAGAACTCACGTTAAAGGGGCTCCATTATTAGAAAAGGACATTAAAAGCTTGAAACATTGTGAAACTGGTGAAGTTAGCTCAGCTTTACACATTTTTCCAACAAACAAGCAAGTAAATGAGCATAATATGCAGCAGTTGTTTAAGATGTGTCCTGATTATGTTGAGATACCTGCTCAGGATTTTGTCAATAGTAAGAAAACAGGGAAACTGGAGTTAAAAACTGGACATCATGCCAAAACATATAACACATCTTTGGATGAAAAGCTTCTCTTGGGGAAAGGTGCCCGCGTAATGTTGTGTAAAAATGTAGATGTAATGGATGGTCTTGTTAATGGTGTATGTGGTACGGTAACACACATAGTTTATGTTACTGAGGACAAGAAGCGTCCCAAAACCATTTATGTAAAATTCGATGACAATCATATAGGTGCACAAAGGAGGAAAAACTGTGTGTATTACCCAGCAGTTGAAATAGGCTCTACAGGTATTGAAGCAGAAGAAGAAAAGGTAACTGAGAAAGGTGGATTGCGGCGGCAGTTTCCACTGAAACTTGCATGGGCTTGTACAGTACATAAGGTACAAGGAGTTACTGTTGATGATGCGGTAGTGTCTCTTAAAAATGTGTTTGCTCCAGGACAGGCATATGTTGCCTTAAGTCGTGTTAAGAGTTTGTCAGGTTTAATAATTCAAGATTTCAATGAAAAAGCAATTTACTCTAAAGGTGGTGTAAAGGATGTAATCGAGAGAATGCCCCAATTTTTGTCTGAAAATACAGCATGTACTAAGACACATGATTTCACAGTAGTGTTAATGAATGTGCAGAATTTAACTCTACATGTAGCTGATCTGGTATTGTGCACACAGCATTTGCAGCCTAACTGTATTGCTGTTACAGAGACATGGATGTCTGCAGATTCTTCATTAGACACTGTAAAAATTGACGGTTATAGGTTTCAGCATAATCCACGAAGTGCATCTTACACTAGAAGTAACCCAACATTTATTGAAATACAAAGCCAACAGCATGGTGGCGTTGGCATGTATACTGCAGACAATTTGAAATCTGAAATTATAGCTATACCAGATGCCAATTTAGAATGTTTACTTTGCAACTATTGTAGATGGAATATTTTAATAGCAGTTATTTATCCGCCCCCTTCTTATACCATGGCACTGTTTAAACAAAACCTAGGAAAGTTACTTGATTGGCTAGATAAAAAAAAGTAATACAGTAGTAGTAATGGGAGATTTTAATGACAATGTTCTAAAATCTTAAAGTATTTGTAAGTTTGTCACAGACAAAGGACTCATTCAACATGTAACACAGCCCACCACAGAGAAGGGCACATTAATTGATCATGTGTATGTTAAAACAACACATTATGATGTAAAAGCTGTAGTCTTTCCAACATATTTTAGTGACCATGAAGGGATTTTTTGTACGTTTACATCCAAGACTTTTACATGATAAAGGGGAATGGGAGCAGCAGTGTTTGTGTGTTTGTGTGTGTGTGTGTGCGTAAATTTATGTAAATAATGACCTAAAAGTACAAAAAGCACAGCTAACCATGAGAGAAAAGAAATATTCCGCTCTTCTCCTCTCTGCTCTTCTTCCCTTTTCTGGGAGGCAGTGGGGAGGTAGAGCGTACAGCCCGATCCGGCGGGGAGGTGTGGGAAGCCAGACCGGGCGCCCCCCTTCCGGCTCTCCTCTCTGCTTTCTCCTATCCTAAAGCAATGCATTATCAGGGACTGTAATATCTAGTCCTTTAACTGAATCACAATGGCTGACTGTAGGTAAGGGAGGGAAGTGGAAAGGTTACACCTCACTTCCAGCTATGTTTTATATGTTAGTCAGCCCAATTCTGTGCACACTCATTCTTAATGACTAACCTCAGCCAATTGCTATTACAGTGGGTTTTTTTCCTGCATTTAGTGACTTTACCATTAATTAATAAACCCAATATTTTAAATTTTTTGTAGATCTCTTTGGGTATTTCACAATAATTTACTGGGGTCTTGTGCGCAGAAGGGAATTTTGTCCATAGACTTCTAAATAACTGAAACTGTTTTCATTCATCTTTTAGATAAAATCTATGCATCACACATAGAGAAATAAAATGTACAATTTCCTAAAGATAGCAGTAAGTATTCACTTTTAAATAGCACATAGTACAGTTATGCTATCAAACAGAGTAGTCATGCTCACATGTTGTTAATGCAGGTTTTGCTTTATCCACTTAGCCTTAAAAAGCAAAAAGACACTGGTAATGGTACTCCTGGTTTACTGGGATAGGGTTCGACTCCCTGTGGTGTCCTTGCTTATGGCTATAACACACTAATACATGCTATTGACCATTACATTTACATTAAAGTAATCAACAACCATGTTGATCCAGTTACATCTATACCGAGGGTGCTTCTAATTGATGGTTAGTGCTTTGAGTTTGGCTTGTAGCTGGTAATTAGCTTTCTGGTCTGGGCAAATAAAGTCTAATAGCAAAGTTTAAGTAGGGTTGGGTGCAATGTTCCCTCTAATTTTTCACGTGTCTGAGCGAACACACAAACTCCCTGAGCAGTCCCTTGGACCACTGTGAGCGACATCAGATGTGTGCACTGTGGTCACGCCGGCATCTAATGCATCCAAGTTACCTAGTTTATTAAGATAATCAAATTACAGCATTTACATTTATGTTAGACTACTTTTAATTAACTGCTTTAGCCCACTTACAATGAAAATGTAAAAAAAAAATCTAGCCATTGACCTGTGTAATATGTTAACACTATTGGAAGTATAAATAACTTGAACTCCAATTTTGAAAACACAACTTTCTTTCTTTTTAAAAAAGGCTCTGACTTGTATTATGAGTCTGTGGTCTGGGAAAGAGTCCTGTAGCTCTCTGTCTGCAAAATATAGTATATAATGACCAATGCTGGGCAATTAATTATATAGTTACTTCTTTAAAAAAGTAACCCAGTTTGGCAAACAACAAAGTTTTTTTGCAGCTATTTTTTTAAATGCAGCCAAGGCGTTTTTAAATAAACAAACTATTTACAGAACAATCAGCTGTTCTGCATCAAATTTGATGCCACACAAATTATTTGTGCCACTCCAAAACATAATTTCTGTCCACTATGAGATAAAGGAGAACAACAGCCTGATACCTGCAGGCCTGACAACAGGAGATGTATCACTCCTGTAACACCTGTAACATTCAGCAGTCGCCTCATTGTTCTGACACACACAACAAAACTATTGACTACACTACACACTAACTACACAAGATTTGCGCTAAATATCTCAAATCTCTCACATCTCAAACCACTGCCGTCACTCCTAAAACTTCCACCCGTTTCTTAACAACTAGATGCCACGTTGCCATATCATTTTTTGATTGGTCGACATGGTACTTTTTTGGACAAATAGGAAAGGGAGAGGGGGTGGAGTTTGTTTTTGCTCACAGGTGGAGAGCGCTTTCGAGACTTTTTTCTTATAAAACGCCATTTTTACCATTTATTCCCGCAGTAAATATAAACAACGATAGTATTCAGGAAAAAAAACAAACATTGCATATTTTTTATCACAACTCTGGTTTTACGTGGCCTATCAACACAATTTATAAACTGGTATAAAGTCCAAACTTTTTCCGTTAATTGTTCCATCTGTCCTGCTCACCTCTCCAATGGTTGTACACGTTGTCATTAACATGGCTTCACTCCACATCAGCCACGCCGCTTTGCTAGCTAAAACACCAGTGTTGCACATAGGGACGCTGTCAGAGCCTGTCAACCATGTTGATAGCTGCGTATATACGAATGCAAATCGCTGGACTATGGGATAAGGTGGCATCGTTCTAATCCCATACGGGAGCATTAATTTTAATTTCAGTTCAGGTTAGAATGTGTTTGTGCGCAACACAGATTTTCTGTGCCCAGAGACCGTGCCAGCAGTGCGCAATTGCGCACGTGCGCAGCTTACAGGGAACATTGGTTGGGTGATATGTAAAAATTTGCCAACCGGCAATTGTAAGTCCAACTAGAAAGCGAAAATTTCAGAAGAAATTTTAAGTGTGCCTATGCCGCTGCTAATCAGTGTAGTTTGCCATTCATACGGCTACAGACAGCAAAACTCGATTTGCAGACGATGTGCACACAGGTTCATGAGCAGAAGTCCCATTGTATCACGGCAGACCCCGACAATGTTTGCATGAACACGCTTTGAAGCATTACATTATGGACCACTTTTCACACATGGTTGGTTTACCCACACAGCCAGCTGTAGCTTTTCAACTCACAGCCCGACACACACCCAAAAAACAGCCGAGAGAGCACAGACTACGCCCGAGAGGCATGATTGCCGATGCCGCTCAGGTGGGTCCACCTCCCCTGCAGCGGCACTGCAGACCACGCCCCGCCACACACATCAAACACGTAAAATAAATATTTATGCACTTTTGCATTCACTTTTGTTTTTGTTATTTTTACACAGTGTTCTGAATGATGAACAATGGTCTACAGTCAATCTTGTGTATTATTATACAAACTTTGGTTGTAAGATTCAGATAACTATTTAATAAAAGCTAAATATTTTATATGAGAGTAAGAAAGAAAAGTATATCTTTGTGTCCACCTTTCTCTGTTAATGCCCTACCTGGCCCCCTGGCAAAAGCTTTGCTAGATCCGCCCCTGCACAGTTACCAGCTGTCAGCTACACAAAAAAAGGAGCTTGGTGTTTATTTGTCTCTCAGAAACAGTTCATAACTTCCCTTCAACTCATTCATGTCACCTAAAGGGTAAATCTGTTTCTCCATCACCAGTTCAGCTCTGATGATTCAGTAAGGACATCTGGTTTGGACCAGCCGTTTTTACAGCTGTGGCTCCAGCAAACATCAGCTGATACTAGAAATTAAAAGCAAATGAATTCTAACAACAGCTGATCAAGCTTAAATGTGCTGCTGTTGTTTAGCGCGATCAATAAACAAGAGAGAAAAGCCGATCATTGATGAGTTTCATGACTGAAGTTTCAACAGGCGAGAGAATGACAGGGGAGGCTGTCATAAAGTTCAACATCGGTAACATCGGTAACTTAGCGCGCACACAGCTATATAGAAACTCCGTCGTGCTAGCTAGCACGCAGTACGAGTTATTGTAAGTGATTGAAAAAGTCAGCACAACGAAAATAAACTACACCTAAACTCGGTTTATATCTGACCCAAATAGAGTGCAGTTCATAACTTCTTACCTGAAATTCAGTTCACCTCACGCTCCTGCCTTCGGTTTCCCTGATCCATGATTGACCTCTGCGTTAGCAAACACCGGTCGATCGGCGGTCGCCTCACCGCCTCGTATGTCTCGTTCGCGGCATGTCCTTTCTGTCACACACCGGTGGATAGCTGCCCTCTGTTGTAGCTCCACCACCAAACAACTCAGTTATTTTTTCCACATCGACCAGCATCATCGGCCCATATAAACGAAAAATAAGTCCAGCTAAGACACAGACCCTTGCCGAGCGATCGGGTGATGAAAGAAATTTTAGCCACCTCACTGTCAGCCAAGCCTGGGTGCTTTTTCACGAAGGGTCGCTAGCGGCGCTAGCTAGCGGCGCTAGCTAGCGGCGCTACCTAGCTAAGCTAGCGGCACTAGCTAGCTAGCCGGCTATCAGCAACACGTAAGAGAATTGTCGCTAATATGGGATGTCTTGATAAAACGAGCAGATATTTGAAGTTTACACACCTACATTCTCGCCTGAAAATATCTTAAAAGTTTATTTTGTGACCTAGAAATACTAATAAAAGACATATAAAACGAAGTGGTGGCCGCCATTGTTTACTCTGCAGAGGCGTGCTATGAATTGTGGGATATGGAGTTTCGCCCCAAGCATACACCTTTTTGGCTGTACTACTCCGGGTATACCACTAGAGAGAGCCAACACACCACAAATGAAGTCTGTTTCTATGGGGCCAAAAGTAGAATCTTTCTCAGGAGCCTAGAAATTGACCCAAATTTGCACTAAAATCTAAATATTTAAAAAACTATAAAAGTCATAAACACCAAAAGTCATACCATACTAGTCCAGCTCCAGCCGCACAAAATGATCTAACATATGTAACAATTGTGTCAAAACTGTGCGGCAGAGAAGCGCGGGAAAATTTTTGCTAAAATATTAATATTTAAAAAACTATAAAAGTCATAAACACCAAAAGTCATAGCACACCATTCCAGATCCAGCCGCACAAAATGAGGTAACATATATGAAGCTTATTTCAAAACTGCGGGGCGAGTTTCGCTGCAAAATTTCAGGCGGAAACTGAATAATAACTAGAAAAATTTGCATTTCCTGCGAAAATGCTGTGTGGATGCCTTAACGCTGAAGCTGTCTGCTGAAAAGCTGAAAAAGATGAAAAGTTTTATGGTGGTGAAAAAAAGAATGTCACCCTGAACAGGATTCGAACCTGGACCTACTGGGCTCAAGGCAGCTACTCATCCCACTGTGCCAAATTCATTCTCACAAGGAAGGAGATGGAGAGACTGACAATTATGGTGAAATGACCAGAAACTGCTGAGAATTGTGCTGATAAGACGTGAAAAGGCTGAAAATTTTGCAGAAAAGAGGTGAATCAGCAGAATTTCTGCTGAAAATAGGTAAAGAAGCAGAAAGTTGCGCTGAAAAGACATGAATCAGTAGAATTTTTTGCTCAAAAGAGGTTTTTCTGAAAACAGCTGAGATTTGCGCTAATAAGAGGTGAAAAGGCTGAAAATTTTGCAGAAGTGGTGAATAAGCAGAATTTGGCCTTAAAAGAGGTGAAAATTCTGCTGAAAAGAGTTCAATCAGCAGAATTTCTGCTGAAAAGATGTTTTTGCTGAAAATAGCTGAACAAGCTGGGATTTGTGCTGAAAAGTGGTGAAAAAACTGAAAATTTTGCTGAAAAGGGGTGAAAAAGCTGAAATTGAGTTAAAAAAGTTTAACTGTTAACTGAAAGAAATGTTGCCATAAGCGGGATTTGAACCCGGGCCTCCCAGTCTGAGAACGGCTGCTTATCTCACTGAGCTAAAACACGGCTCAACCAGGCAAGGAAAACTAGTGAGGCCACTGATAATGTGCAAAAATGGGCAAAAAATATTGCAAAAAAAATTCAATATCTCAAAAAGTATAGAAGTTATGAGCACCAAAAGTCATTGCAAACAGCAGAAAGAGCAGAATTTTTTAAAGTTTGAACTGAGAAAATCGGCTGAAAACTGAGGGAGTAGTTAGACGACAAAAAACGTACGGAAGCAACCAGAATAAAGTATAATAAAGAACTAGAAAAATTTGCATTTCCTGCGAAAATGCTGTGTGGATGCCTTTACGCTGAAGCTGTCTGCTGAAAAGATGAAAAAGATGAAAAGTTGCATAGTGGTGAAAAAAAAAAATTGCGCTGAACAGGATTCGAACCTGGCCCTCCTGGACTCAAGGCAGCTACTCATCTCACTGATCCAAACGCATTCTCACAAAGAAGAGGTGGAGAGACGGACAATTCTGCTGAAATTAGCAGAAGCTGCTGAGAATTGTGCTGATAAGAGGTGAAAAGGCTGAAAATTTTGCAGAAAATAGGTGAATCAGCAGAATTTCTGCTGAAAATAGGTAAAGAAGCAGAAAGTTGTGCTGAAAAGAGGTGAATCAGCAGAATTTCTGCTCAAAACTATTTTTTCTGAAAACAGCTGAGATTTGTGCTAATAAGAGGTGACGAAAAGGCTGAAAATTTTGCAGAAGAGGTGAATAAGCAGAATTTGGGCTGAAAAGAAGTGCAAATTCTGCTGAAAAGAGTTCAATCAGCAGAATTTCTGCTGAAAAGAGTTCTGCAGAACTCTTTTCAGAATTCTGCTGAAAAGATGTTTTTGCTGAAAATAGCTGAACAAGCTGGGATTTGTGCTGAAAAGTGGTGAAAAAACTGAAAATTTTGCTGAAAAGGGGTGAAAAAGCTGAAATTGAGTTAAAAAAGTTTAACTGTTAACTGAAAGAAATGTTGCCATAAGCGGGATTTGAACCCGGGCCTCCCAGTCTGAGAACGGATGCTCATCTCACTGAGCTAAAACACAGGTAATCCCGGCAAAGAAAATCAGTGACACCACTGATAATATTGCAGAAATGGGCAAAAAATATTGCAAAAAAAATTCAATATCTCAAAAAGTATAGAAGTTATGAGCACCAAAAGTCATAGCAATAATTAGCAGAAAGAGCGGAATTTTTTAAAGTTTGAACTGAGAAAATCGGCTGAAAACTGAGGGAGTAGTTAGACGACAAAAAACGTACGGAAGCAACCAGAATAAAGTATAACTAGAAAAATTTGCATTTCCTGCGAAAATGCTGTGTGGATGCCTTAACGCTGAAGCTGTCTGCTGAAAAGCTGAAAAAGATGAAAAGTTGCAAAAAGTTGTATGGTGGTGAAAAAAATATTGCCCTGAGCAGGATTTGAACCTTGTCCTCCTAGTCTCAAGGCAGCTACTCATCTCACTGAGCTAAACTCACTCTAAAGAAAAAGGGGTGGAGAGACGGACAACTCTGCTGAAATGAGCAGAAGCTGCTGAGAATTGTGCTAATAAGAGGACAAAAGGCTGAAAATTTTGCAGAAAAGAGGTGAATCAGCAGAATTTCTGCTGAAAAGAGGCAAAGAAGCAGAAAGTTGCGCTGAAAAGAGATGAATCAGCAGAATTTCTGCTCAAAAGAGTTTTTTTTCTGAAAACAGCTGAGATTTGTGCTGATAAGAGGTGAAAGGGCTGAAAACTTTGCAGAAAAGAGGTGAATCAGCAGAATTTCTGCTGAAAAGAGGTAAAGAAGCAGAAAGTTGCGCTGAAAAGAGATGAATCAGCAGAATTTCTGCTCAAAAGAGTTTTTTTTCTGAAAACAGCTGAGATTTGTGCTGATAAGAGGTGAAAAGGCTGAAAATTTTGCAGAAGAGGTGAATAAGCAGAATTTGGGCTGAAAAGAGGTGAAAATTCTGAAATTTCTGCTGAAAAGAGTTCAATCAGCAGAATTTCTGCTGAAAAGAGTTCTGCAGAACTCTTTTCAGAATTCTGCTGAAAAGAGTTTTTTTTGCTGAAAACAGCTGAAAAAGCTGGGATTTGTGCTGAAAAGTGGTGAAAAAAATGAAAATTTTGCTGAAAAGGGGTGGAAAAGCTTAAATTTGTGTTGAAAAGAGTTAAAAAAGTTTAACTGTTAACTGAAAGAAATATTGCCATAAGCGGGATTTGAACCCGGGCCTCCCAGTCTGAGAACGGCTGCTCATCTCAGTGACCTAAAACACGGCTCAACCGGGCAAGGAAAACTAGTGACCCCACTGATAATGTGCAAAAATGGGCAAAAAATATTGCAAAAAAAATTCAATATCTCAAAAAGTATAGAAGTTATGAGCACCAAAAGTCATAGCCTACATTAGCAGAAAGAGCAGAATTTTTTAAAGTTTGAACTGAGAAAATCGGCTGAAAACTGAGGGAGTAGTTAAGCGGCAAAAAACGTATGGAAGCAACCAGAATAAAGTATAATAAAGAATAAAGAGAAACAGGAAAACAATAGTGTGGAAGCCCTTTTAGGGCATCCACACAATAAAGAATAAAGAGAAACAGGAACTCAATAGTGTGGATGCCCTTTGGGGGCATCCACACAACTAGAAAAATTTGCATTTCCTGCGAAAATGCTGTGTGGATGCCTTAACGCTGAAGTTGCCTGCTGAAAATGACTGAAAAAGATGAAAAGCTGCAAAAATTGTATGGCGGTAAAGAAACTGAAAAATTATGCTGAAAACAAGTGAAAAAACAGAAACTTTTGCTGAAAAGAGGTGAAAAGGCAAAGATTCTGCTTCAAAGGGGTACAGAAGTTCAAATTTCTACTGAAAAGAGGTGAAATGGTTTCCTCTGAAATGAGCAGAAGATACTGAGATTTGTATTGATAAGAGGTGAAAGGCTGAAAATTCTGCTTAAAATAGGTGAATCAGCAGAATTTCTACTGAAAAGAGGTAAAGAAGTAGAACGTTGCACTGAAAACAGGTGAATCAGCAGAATGTCTGCTAAAAAAGAGATTTCTGTTGAAAACACCTGAAAAAGCTGGGATTTGTGCTGAAAAGGGGTGAAAACACTCACAATTCTGCTGAAACGGGGTGAAGAAGAGGTGTTGGGCTGTTGAGAAGAGTTAAATAAGTTGAACTGATATGTTTGAGTACAAATACTATGATTTGGCAATAATACTGCGTTTTAGCACAACTCCTGAGATTTGATTGAAATACTATGATTTAGAAGAAATATTATGACTTTGTACAAATACAATGTTTTGGCACAAATACTATGATTTGGCACAAATACTATTATTTACCAGAAGTACAAGGTTTCTGCAAAATTACTATGATTTTGCAGAAATACTATGCATTAGTAGTAATACTATAACATCACAGATATATGATGATTTTGCAGACATTCTGGTTTTACACAAATACTATAATGTGACAGTATACTATGTTTTAGCACAAATACTATGATTTGCTATAAATACTATGATTTGGCACATATACTATATTCAGCAGAGATACTATAACAAAACAGAAAGTCTATGACTTAGTAGTAATGCTATAACATAATAGATATACTATGATTTTGCAGACAGTCTATTTTTTTCCACAACTAGCACAATATGGCAGAAATACTATGATTTGGCACAAGTACTATGATTTAGTACAAATACTATGATTTGGCAATAATACTGGGTTTTAGCACAACTACTGAGATTTGGGTGAAATACAATGATTTAGAAGAAATACTATGACTTCGTACAAATACAATGTTTTGGTTCGAATAATATGATTTGCAAAAAATTCTACGATTTCGCTCAAATACTATGAAATTGCAGAAATACTATGATTTTGAAAGAATACTATGATTTTGTAGAATTACTATGCCTTAGTAGTAATACTATAACATAACAGATATACTGTGATTTTGCAGACATAGTATGTTTTTGCACAAATACTACGATTTTGCTGAAATACTATGAAATTGCAGTAATACTATGATTTTGAAGGAATACTATGATTTGGTAGAAATACAATGCCTTAGTAGTAATACTATAGCATAGCAGATATACTGTGATTTTGCAGACATAGTATGTTTTGGCACAAATACTACGATTTTGCTCAAATACTATGAAATTGCAGTAATACTATGATTTTGAAGGAATTCTATGATTTGTTAGAAATACTATGCATTAGTAGTAATACTATAACATAACAGATATATGATAATTTTGCAGACATTCTGGTTTTACACAAATACTATAATGTGGCAGTATACTATGTGTTAGCACAAATACTATGATTTGCTATAAATACTATGATTTGGCACATATACTATATTCAGCAGAGATACTATAACAAAACAGAAAGTCTATGACTTAGTAGTAATACTATAACATAATAGATATACTATGATTTTTCAGACAGTCTATGTTTTTGCACAACTAGCACAATGTGGCTGAAATACTGTGATTTGGCACAACTACTATGATTAATACAAATACTCTTATTGGCAGAAATACTATGCCTTAGTAGTAATACTATAACATAACAGATATACTGTGATTTTGCAGACATAGTATGTTTTTCACAAATACTACGATTTCGCTCAAATACTATGAAATTGCAGTAATACTATGATTTTGAAGAAATGCTATGATTTGGTAGAAATGCTATGGCTTAGTAGTAATACTATAACATAACAGAAATTTTAATTGGGCACAAATACTCTAATTTGGCACAAATACCATGATTTGGCAAAAATATACCATGATTTAGCAGAAATACTATGATTGAGCAGAAGTACTAAGATGTAGTAGAAGCACTTTGATTTAACAGAAATACTATTATGGAGTAGTAATACTTTCTGCAATCAGAGGTACTGCTTCTGTCTGCTTCATCAGGCTGTGTACTTGTATGTATTTCTGCCATGGAGCGTTAACAAGAATCTGAGGTCCGTATTAGACAAACTGCTAACATCATAAAACTTTGCAGAATTGTAATAAATTAGCAATATAAATTACCGGTCTGTGATAGTGTATAAATTTGTAGTGAAAAAAAAACATGTGGACCAAGGTGGAATTGAACCCACGACCTTTGGGCTGCAGACCCGTGTCATTACCAAATGCGCCACCGGCAAAGAGAGCCAGTGCCTGGAAAACAGGGAGATGAGCAGTCAGAATTAGATCGCGGTGAGAGGCGTAAAGCGCCGTTTCTGGAGTTACAAAATGTCGTGTAACTCAAAAACTAGGTGGGATAGAAGCACAATTCCTTTACTGGGTGAATCAGCAGAATTTCATGAACTTTGACTGCGATAGCTCTTTGTACCTCCGTCGCGAGATATGACGAGAGAAGAAACGGCTTCATTTTAAGAGTTTGAAAACAAACGTAATTTATGGCTCAAGAGTTGAAAACAAACGTAATTTATGGCTCAACAGTAAGATGACAGTAAAAACTGCTCCAACGTGAGTGTCGCAGTGTTGAAGATGAATTGGCACAGCCTCTCATCTTAACTTTGCTTTATTAAAATTATTGTGGCATGCAGATGAATCTTGCAAAGAAGCTCACAGGGAGAGATTGAGCCTGTATTTCCACCCCAAGCTGGTAGGGGGAGTTTTTTTTTATTGAACATACTTGCTTGTGCCACAATGTGCTTCAAGGGTCAATAACAGCATAACAGAACTCACTTATGGTACTGCATTCTTCCTATAAAACAATAACTGTCAGTGACTTTGTACCGTAGTATAAACCAACATTCAAGACAACAGTTAAAAGTAACGTAACCATAAACAATGAAACAAGAACATCTAAAATGCAGCACATGTCCCAAGGCATGATGGGAGAGAACTAGCTGTTCCCCCAACACGCCACATTATTTATGATTTATGATTTGGCAGAAACACTGGGACTTGGTATAAATACTATGATTTACATGAAATACTTTGACTTAGCAGAAATTCTGTAATCTAGCAAAAAGCACTTCAGCATAGCAGAAATTCTATGATTGAGCAGAATTACTAGGATTTAGCACAAACACTATGATTTGTCTAAAAAAAACCCTTTATTTTGCAGTTATATTGTGATTTGGCAGAAATACTATGCTTTGGAACAAATACCAAGATTTGGCAGAAATACTATGAGCAGTAATAATATAACATAGCAGAAATACTGTTATTTTGTGGAAATACTATGCTTTGGCACAAATACCATGATTTGGCCAAAATACTATGATTTAGCAGAAATACTAAGATGTAGTAGAAGTACTTTGATTTAACAGAAATACTATTATGGAGGAGTAATACTTTAACATGGGAGAAATATTGATACAGACACACAAACATACACATACACAGAGCCTAAAGGGAACAGTGGCTGTTAAGAGTCTGGGCTTGGTATATCTAGGTCAGTTAAATTAGCTGCACCTGCTGTAATCAGCCCTTACACACACAGACACAGAGAGAGGTATAAGTTTTCTGCAGTGTATTTCTTACATTCACATTCAGGATTCCCCTCGAACCTCCTGGTCTCAAGGCAGCTACTCATCTCACTGAGCCAAACTCATTCTCACAAAAAGAGGTAGATAGACTGACAATTGTGCTGAAATTATCAGAAGCTGCTGAGAACTGTGCTGATAAGAGGCAAAAAGGATGAAAATTTTGCAGAAAAGAGGTGAATCAGCAGAATTTCTGCAGAAAAGAGGCAAAGAAGCAGAACTTGCGCTGAAAAGAGGTGAATCAGTAGAGTTTCTGCTGAAAAGGTTTTTTTTCTGAAAACCGCCAAAAAAGCTGGAATTTGTGCTGAAAAGGGGTGAAAAAAATGAAAATTTTGCTGAAAAGGGGTGAAGAAGCTAAAGTATACCAAATCAAAGTATTTGTGCCAAAACATGGTATTTCTGCCATATTGTGGTATTTGCGCCACAAAAGTTACTACATTACAACATGAATACGGATTAAAGATGAAAGAAACTGGCAACAAATTCCTCCACTACAAACCAGTCTGATACCACTTCTTTGCAGTGTTCACGTTTACTAAGGCACTACCCAAAAGGCGCCACAAGAGGGCACTCCAACACAAGAGATGACCTATGTACACTGATGCACTTAGTAACAGTCAGCCTCCTACTTAGCCACTACGTAATACAGCGATATTACAGTGTACAAATTCACATAAATTTGCAGGGGGAACAAACAAAGCAGGAACAAGCCCAAAACAATCAAATAACTGTGCTGCCATAGCTATCGCTAACTAGCACATACGCTAAAGGTAACTAAAACCAATACACACAAGTAGCAGGGTAAACATCTTAAGCATGGAACATTAACTCACGTTTATGTGACACACACCATCCCCAACAAATACAGGATGGGCTATTTGCTCCCCTTCCCAGCAGCTCTCTCCTCAATCGTTAGCCCAGGAACGAAGGAAGACCATCTAGCTCAGAAGTCCCATGAATTCCCTCACTGCTCAGAGGCTGCTGGGTAATGTAGCTCACACTAACACAGGTTTTTCTACAAGCACAAATACTATAACATAGCAGAAATACTGTGATTTTGTTGAAATACTATGCTTTAGGACAAATACTATGATTTGGCAGAAATACTATGTTTAGGACATATACTATGATTTGGCCAAATACTATGATATAGCAGCAATACTATGTTTTGGTACAAATGCTGCGCTTAGGCACAAATATT
Source organism: Oreochromis niloticus (assembly GCF_001858045.2). Lineage (NCBI taxonomy): Eukaryota > Metazoa > Chordata > Actinopteri > Cichliformes > Cichlidae > Oreochromis > Oreochromis niloticus. The sequence goes on from NW_020328628.1 coordinate 65,328, forward strand.
ATGATTTGGCAGACACTATGATTTAGCAGAGATAATATATTTGGCAGAAATACTAAACTTTGGCACAAATACTATAATTGAGTGCAAGTACTTTAAGATAACAGAAATACTATGATTTAGCAGAAATACAATGTTTTTGCAGAAACACTGTAATTTCACTCAAATACTTTGAAATAGCCGTAATACTATGATTTGGCAGAACATAACAGAAATTCTACGACTTAGTAGTAATACTATAACATAACAGAAATATTAATTGGGCACAAATACTATAATTTGGCACAAGTACCATGTTTTGGCAAAATCCCATAATTTGGCAAAATACTATGATTTGGCAGACACTATGATTTAGCAGAGATAATATCATTTGGCAGAAATACTAAACTTTGGCACAAATACAATAATTGAGTACTTTAAGATGAGAGAAATACTATGATTTTGCAGAAATACAATGTTTTTGCAGAAACACTGTAATTTCACTCAAATACTATGAAATAGCAGTAAATACTATGACTTAGAAGTAATACTATAACAAAAGGGATTCCTCAAAATACTATGAAATGCAGTAATTCTATGATTTGGCAGAAATACTGTACTTCGTACAAATACAATGCTTTGGTACAAATACTATATTTTGATTTCAATACTATGATTTGGCACGAGTAGTATGATTTAGTACAAATACTACGAATTGGCAGAAATACTGTGACTTAGTAGTAATACTATAACATAACAGATATACTATGATTTTGCAGACAGTCTATGTTTTTGCACAACTAGCACAATATGGCAGAAATACTATGATTTGGCACAAGTACTATGATTTAGTACAAATACTCTTATTGGCACAAATACTATGTTTCAGTACAAATACTACGATTTGGCAATAATACTGGGTTTTAGCACAACTACTGAGATTTGGGTGAAATACTATGATTTAGAAGAAATACTATGACTTCGTACAAATACAATGTTTTGGTTCAAATAATATGATTTGCAAAAATACTATGATTTGGCACAAGTACCATGATTTAGTACAAATACTACAATTTGCTCAAATACTGTGAAATTTCAGTGATACTATGATTTTGAAGGAATACTATGATTTGGTAGAAATACTATGCCTTAGTAGTAATACTATAACATAGCAGATATAATGTGATTTTGCAGACATAGTATGTTTTTGCACAAATACTACGATTTCGCTCAAATACTATGGAATTGCAGTAATACTATGATTTGGAATGCTATGATTTGGTAGCAATACTATGCCTTAGTAGTAATACTATAACATAACAGATATACTATGATTTTGCAGAAATTCTATGTTTTTGCACAAATACTACAACAACTACTACTACAAATACCACAAGAAATACTATGTTTGGGCAGTAATACTATTATTTGCTATAAATACTATGATTTGGCACATATACCATAATCAGCAGATATACTATAACATAACAGAAATTCTATGACTTAGTAGTAACACTAATATAACAGAAATTTTAACTGGCCACAAATAACATGATTTGGCACAAATACCATGATTTGGCAAAAAGATACCATGATTTGGCACAAATACGATCATATTGCAGAAATACTATGATTGGGTACAAATACTATGATTTGGCACAAGTACTATGAATAAGTACAAATACTATGATTTGGCAGAAATACTATGATTTAGCAGAAATACTATGTTTTAACATAAATAATATCTTTTCACAGAAATTTCTGCTAAAAGGTACTATTTCTGCTTTTTAGCAGAAATACTGTAATTTTGCATAAATACTATGATTTGGGATAAATACTATGATTTGGCAGATATACTATATTCAGCACATAAACTATAACATAACAGACATTCCTGCACTTAGTAGTAATCTCATAACATAAAATTAATATTATGGTTCTGCCCCCAAACCATGATTTGGCACAAATACCATGATTTTTCAAAAATACTATGATTTAGCAGAAATACTATGATTGAGCAGAAGTACTAAGATGTAGTAGAAGTACTTTGATTTAGCACAAATACTATTATGGAGGAGTAATACTTTAACATGGGAGAAATATTGATATACACACACACATACACATAGAGCAAAGTGTACAGGGGCTGTTAAGAGTCTGGGCTTGGTATATCTAGGTCAGCTAAATTGGCTGCACCTGCTGTAATCAGCACTTACACACACAGACACAGAGAGAGCTATGAGTTTTCTGCAGTGTATTTCTCACATTCAGGATTCCCCTCGAACAAATGGCCATAATTTCCTAACCGTAGGGGCTAGAACGCTCATTCTGACACCGATTTGTTCAGAAGAGATGGGGAAAACTTCAGGCCTTCATAATTCAGAGATAAAATATAAATTATTGAAGATATATGACTTGTAATACACTGTAACTGAGTAGAGGCGAAGCAAAACTGCCTTGACTTGCCCTCAAACAACGTTTTGTAACTCTAAATCTATATGGAGCATCAAAATCATTCTTTCACCGTAAGAAACAGCAGGCTTTGGTGAACAGTCATGGAAATTTTCAGGTCTCTGTTGAAATCAATCAAAAAGATATGACGAGAGAAAAAAGTGCCTCATTTCCAGAGTTTGAAATCTGAAGAAATCTGAGCGAGGGAAAAATTTCCTACCCTCAAACAAGTGTAATTCATGGCCAAACGGTAATAGGTGAGGAAAAAATTCTTGAATTGTGAGCATCAGGGATGTCTGAAGATATATTGGCACAAGCGTCATGTCTCAACTTTGTTTCGTTAAGGAGATATGACGATTTGAAAATGCCTCTCATTAGAGAATTCCAGCGCTGATTTTGAAGAAACTCTCCATTGAGTTTCTATGGAGAGTTTTGAGACTTTATGTTACTCTGAGGAGATTTGCAAAAAATCTATGAGTCCCACAACAATGATAGTGACATTTTCTGAAAGCCAGCAAAAATACCTACGTTTTGATGTATAATTTGTGGGGGTTGAGTGGAAATTGAGCGAGTAGCAAGAAGTTGTTCAGACATGAAGAGAAAATTCAGAAAGGACGAGTGCACACTCTGAGTTAATTGCATAGCAACCATAACAACGCATGTATTTTCTGAAAAATCACAATCTTGCAACTGAAAACTTAAAGAGGTATAAAATTAAAATGGTAGAAGATCTGAAAAAGCTGAATCATTCAGGAATAGCCCAATAGTCTGAGAACATTTTAAAGTTTGAATGGAGTTTCTAGGTGAAAGTATGACAAAGTAGTTAAGTTTCAAAAACAAGCAAGTTTTAGCAGAATTGTGGAAGTTTTCCATTCATTTCAATGGGACAAATTAAAGGAAAAAAGTGTAATATTTTAAAAAGTATAAGAGTAATAAACACCAAAAGTCATAGCACACATTAGCAGAAAGAGCAGAACAGTATAGAGTTTGAACGGAGAAAATCGGCTGAAAACTGAGGCAGTAGATAGACGGCAAAAAACGTACGGAAGTCCTAAGAATAATAAAGAATAAAGAGAAACAGGAAAACAATAGTGTGGAAGCCCTTTAGGGCATCCACACAATAAAGAGAAACAGGAAAACAATAGTGTGGAAGCCCTTTAGGGCATCCACACAACTAGAAAAATTTGCATTTCCTGCGAAAATGCTGTGTGGATGCCTTAACGCTGAAGCTGTCTGCTGAAAAGCTGAAAAAGATGAAAAGTTGCAAAAAGTTGTATGGTGGTGAAAAAAAACATGTTGCCCTGAGCAGGATTTGAACCTGGCCCTCCTGGTCTCAAGGCAGCTACTCATCTCACTGAGCTAAACTCATTCTCTCAAAAAAGAGGAGGAGAGACCGACAATTCTGCTAAAATGAGCAGAAGCTGCTGAGAATTGTGCTGATAAGGGGTGAAAAGGCTGAAAATTTTGCAGAAAAGAGGTAAATCAGCAGAATTTCTGCAGAAAAGAGGCAGAACAAAAGAACAAAAGAGAAAATGAAAACAGGTTTTGCCATGACCGGGATTTGAACCTGGCCCTTCTCGTCTCAAGGCAGCTGCTCATCTCACTGAACCAAACTCTTTCTCTCAAAAACAAGAGATGGAGAAACTGACAATTTTGCTAAATGAGCAGAAGCTGCTGAGAATTGTGCTGAGAAGAGGTGAAAAGGCTGAAAATTTTGCAGAAAAGAGGTGAATCAGCAGAATTTCTGCAGAAAAGAGGTAAAGAAGCAATAAGTTGCGCTGAAAAGAGATGAATCAGCAGAATTTCTGCTCAAAGGCAGCTATTCATTTCCCTGAGCCAAAGTCATTCTTACAAAGAAGAGGTGGAGAGACGGACAATTCTGCTGAAATGAGCAGAAGCTGCTGACAATTGTGCTGATAAGTGGTGAAAAGGCTGAAAATTTTGCAGAAAAGAGGTGAATCAGCAGAATTTCTGCATAAAAGAGGCAAAGAAGCAGAAACTTGCGCTGAAAAGAGATGAATCAGCAGAGTTTCTGCTCAAAAGAGTTGTCTTTTTTCTGAATACAGCCAAAAAGCTGGAATTTGTGCTGAAAAGGGGTGAAAAAAATGAAAATTTTGCTGAAAAGGGGTGAAGAAGCTGAAGAAGCTAAAGTATACTAAATCAAAGTATTTGTGCTAAAACATAGTGTTTCTGCCATATTGTGGTACTACTACATTACAACATGAATACGGATTAAAGATGAAAGAAACTGGCAACAGATTCCTCCACTACAAACCAGTCTGATACCACTTCTTTGCAGTGTTCACGTTTACTAAGGCACTACCCAAAAGGCGCCACAAGAGGGCACTCCAACACAAGAGATGAGGTGAATGAGCAGAATTTCTGCAGAAAAGAGGCAGAACAAAAGAGAAAACTGAAAACAGGTTTTGCCACGACCGGGATTTGAACTTGGTCCTTCTAGTCTCAAGGCAGCTGCTCATCTCACTGAACCAAACTCATTCTCACAAAAACAAGAGATGGAGAAACTGACAATTTTGCTAAATGAGCAGAAGCTGCTGAGAACTGTGCTCAGAAGAAGTGAAAAGGCTGAAAATTTTGCAGAAAAGAGGTGAATCAACAGAATTTCTGCAGAAAAGAGGTAAAGAAGCAATAAGTTGCGCCTAAAAGAGATGAATCAGCAGAATTTCTGCTCAAAAGAGTTTTTTTTCTGAAAACAGCTGAGATTTGTGCTGATAAGAGGTGAAAAGGCTGAACATTTTGCAGAAAAGAGGTGAATCAGCAGAATTTCTGCAGAAAAGAGGTAAAGAAGCAATAAGTTGCGCTGAAAAGAGATGAATCAGCAGAGTTTCTGCTGAAAAGAGTTTTGTTTTTCTGAAAACAGCCAAAAAAGCTGGAATTTGTGCTGAAAAGGGGTGAAAAAAATGAAAATTTTGCCTACAGGGGTGAAGAAGCTAAAGTATACCAAATCAAAGTATTTGTGCTAAAACATAGTGTTTCTGCCATATTGTGGTACTACTACATTACAACATGAATACGGATTAAAGATGAAAGAAACTGGCAACAAATTCCTCCACTACAAACCAGTCTGATACCACTTCTTTGCAGTGTTCACGTTTACTAAGGCACTACCCAAAAGGCGCCACAAGAGGGCACTCCAACACAAGAGATGACCTATGTACACTGATGCACTTAGTAACAGTCAGCCTCCTTGAATTGGCAGAAATACTGTGATTTAGTAGTAATACTATAACATAACAGATATACTGCCAGGCTCAAAGCAGCTACTCATCTCACTGACCCAAACACATTCTCACAGAGAAGAGGTGGACAGACTGACAATTCTGCTGAAATTAGCAGAAGCTGCTGAGAATTGTGCTGATAAGAGGTGAAAGGGCTGAAAATTTTGCAGAAAAGAGGTGAATCAGCAGAATTTCTGCAGAAAAGAGGCAAAGGAGCAGAAACTTGCGCTGAAAAGAGATGAATCAGCAGAGTTTCTGCAGAAAAGAGGCAGAACAAAAGAACAAAAGAGAAAACTGAAAACAGGTTTTGCCATGACCAGGATTTGAACCTGGCCCTTCTCGTCTCAAGGCAGCTGCTCATCTCACTGAACCAAACTCTTTCTCTCAAAAACAGGAGATGGAGAATCTGACAATTTTGCTAAATGAGCAGAAGCTGCTGAGAATTGTGCTGAGAAGAAGTGAAAAGGCTGAAAATTTTGCAGAAAAGAGGTGAATCAGCAGAATTTCTGCAGAAAAGAGGTAAAGAAGCAATAAGTTGCACTGAAAAGAGATGAATCAGCAGAATTTCTGCTCAAAGGTGGCTATTCATTTCCCTGAGCCAAAGTCATTCTTACAAAGAAGAGGTGGAGAGATGGACAATTCTGCTGAAATGAGCAGAAGCTGCTGACAATTGTGCTGATAAGAGGTGAAAAGGCTGAAAATTTTGCAGAAAAGAGGTGAATCAGCAGAATTTCTGCAGAAAAGAGGCAAAGAAGCAGAAACTTGCGCTGAAAAGAGATGAATCAGCAGAGTTTCTGCTCAAAAGAGTTGTCTTTTTCTGAATACAGCCAAAAAAGCTGGAATTTGTGCTGAAAAGGGGTGAAAAAAATGAAAATTTTGCTGAAAAGGGGTGAAGAAGATGAAGAAGCTAAAGTATACTAAATCAAAGTATTTGTGCCAAAACATAGTGTTTCTGCCATATTGTGGTACTACTACATTACAACATGAATACGGATTAAAGATGAAAGAAACTGGCAACAAATTCCTCCACTACAAACCAGTCTGATACCACTTCTTTGCAGTGTTCATGTTTACTAAGGCACTACCCAAAAGGCGCCACAAGAGGGCACTCCAACACAAGAGATGAGGTGAATGAGCAGAATTTCTGCTGAAAAGAGGCAGAAGGTTCTGTATGTAGAAAAAGAAACACTGTTGAACCATGTGTGAAATAAATAAAGAAATGAAATGAAAGAACAACCTGGTTCTGCTCATTTTCACCAATCAGAGGTACTGCAAAAAGTTGTATGGTGGTGAAAACAAAATGTTGCCCTGAGCAGGATTCGAACCTGGCCCTACCAGGCTCAAAGCAGCTACTCATCTCACTGACCCAAACACATTCTCACAGAGAAGAGGTGGACAGACTGACAATTCTGCTGAAATGAGCAGAAGCTGCTGAGAATTGTGCTGATAAGAGGTGAAAAGGCTGAAAATTTTGCAGAAAAGAGGTGAATCAGAAGAATTTCTGCAGAAAAAAGGCAAAGGAGCAGAAACGTGCGCTGAAAAGAGATGAATCAGCAGAGTTTCTGCTGAAAAGAGTTTTTTTTTTTGAAAACAGCTCAAAAAAATGGAATTTGTGCTGAAAAGGGGTGAAAAAAATGAAAATTTTGCTGAAAAGGGGTGAAGAAGCTAAAGTATACTAAATCAAAGTATTTGTGCCAAAACATAGTGTTTCTGCCATATTGTGGTATTTGTGCCACAAAAGTTACTACATTACAACATGAATACGGATTAAAGATGAAAGAAACTGGCAACAAATTCCTCCACTACAAACCAGTCTGATACCACTTCTTTGCAGTGTTCACGTTTACTAAGGCACTACCCAAAAGGCGCCACAAGAGGGCACTCCAACACAAGAGATGAGGTGAATGAGCAGAATTTCTGCTGAAAAGAGGCAGAAGGTTCTGTATGTAGAAAAAGAAACACTGTTGAACCATGTGTGAAATAAATAAAGAAATGAAATGAAAGAACAACCTGGTTCTGCTCAAATTCACCAATCAGAGGTACTGCCTCAGTCTGCTTCATCAGGCTGTGTACTTGTTTCTGCCATGGAGCGTTAACAAGAATCTGAGGTCCATATTAGAAAAGCTGCTAAAATCATCAAACTTTGCAGAATTGTAATAAAATAGCAATATAAATTACAAGTCTGTGATAGTGTATAAATTTGTAGTGAAAAAAAAAAAACGTGGACCAAGGTGGGATTGAACCCACGACCTTTGAGCTGCAGAGCCGTGTCATTACTAATTGCGCCACCTGGAAAGGGGGCGGCGGTCTGAAAGACAGATACTTGGGCAGTCAGAAAATAGATCGCGGTGAGAGGCGAAAAACGTCGTTTTTTGGAGTTACAAAACGTCGTGTAACTCAAAAACTAGGAGGGCTAGCAGCATAATTCTTGTACTGGGTGAATCAGCGGACTTTGGTGTACTTTCACTGCGATTTTGATAGCTCTTTGTGCCTCCATCGCGGAGATTTGACGAGAGAAGAAACGGCTTCATTTCCAGAGTTTGAAGACTGAGAGAAGGACAGATTTCCACCCCTCAAACAAACGTAATTCATTGCTCAACGGTAAGATAATTGTAAAAACTGCTTCCACTGTGAGTGTCAGCAGTGTCTGAAGATATATTGGCACAAGCCTCATGTCCTAACTTTGCTTTATTAAAGAGATATGGCGATTTGAAAATGCCTCCCGTTTCAGAATTTCAGCTCTGAATTTCAAAACCTCCCCATAGACTTTGAATGGGGAGTATTGAGACCTTGTGTCACTCCGAGGCAAATTGCGAAAAAACGGTAAATCTCACAATAAAGATAGTGACATTGTCTGAAAGCCAGCAAAAATACCTACGTTTTGATGTATAATTTGTGGGGGTTGAGTGGAAATTGAGTGAGTAGCAAGAAGTTGTTTAGACATGAAGAGAAAATTCAGAACGGACCAGCACTCACTCTGACTTAATTGCATAGCAACCATAGCAACGCATGTATTTTCTGAAAAATCACAATTTTGCAACTGAAAACTTAAAGAGAGATAAGATTAAAACGGTAGAAGATCTGAAAAAGCTGAATCAGACAGGAATAGCCCAATAATCTGAGAACATTTTAAAGTTTGAATGGAGTTTCTAGGTGAAAGTATGACAAAGTAGTTAAGTTTCAAAGACAAGCAAGTTTTAGCAGAATTGTGGAAGTTTCCCATTCATTTCAATGGGACAAATTAAAGGAAAAAAGTGTAATATTTTAAAAAGTATAACAGTAATAAACACCAAAAGTCATAGCCATCATTAGCAGAAAGAGCAGAACAGTATAGAGTTTGAACTGAGAAAATCGGCTGAAAACTGAGAAAGTAGTTAAGTGCCAAAAAGTGTACGGAAGCAACTAGAAGAATAACTAGAAAAATTTGCATTTCCTGCGAAAATGCTGTGTGGATGCCTTAATGCTGAAGCTGTCTGCTGAAAAGCTGAAAAAGATGAAAAGTTGCAAAAAGTTGTATGGTGGTGAAAAAAAAAAAAACTGCCCTGAGCTGGATTCGAACCTGGTCTTCCAGGTCTCAAGGTAGCCACTCATCTCACTGAGCTAAACTCACTCTGACCAAGAAAAGGTGGAGAGACGGACAACTCTGCTGAAATGAGCAGAAGCTGCTGAGAATTGTGCTGATAAGAGGAGAAAAGGCTGAAAATTTTGCAGAAAAGAGGTGAATCAGCAGAATTTCTGCTGAAAAGAGGCAAAGAAGCAGAAAGTTGCGCTGAAAAGAGAGGAATCAGCAGAATTTCTGCTCAAAAGAGTTTTTCCTGAAAACAGCTGAGACTTGTGCTAATAAGAGGTGAAAAGGCTGAAAATTTTGCAGAAGAGGTGAATAAGCAGAATTTGGGCTGAAAAGAGGTGAAAATTCTGCTGAAAAGAGTTCAATCAGCAGAATTTCTGCTGAAAAGAGTTCTGCAGAACTCTTTTCAGAATTCTGCTGAAAAGATGGTTTTGCTGAAAATAGCTGAAAAAGCTGGGATTTGTGCTGAAAAGTGGTGAAAAAACTGAAAATTTTGCTGAAAAGGGGTGAAAAAGCTGAAATTGAGTTAAAAAAGTTTAACTGTTAACTGAAAGAAATGTTGCTGCCAAATTCATTCTGACAAATAATAGGTGGAGAGACTGACAATTTTGCTGAAATGAGCAGAAGCTGCTGACAATTGTGCTGAGAAGAAGTGAAAAGGCTGAAAATTTTGCAGAAAAGAGGTGAATCAGCAGAATTTCTGCAGAAAAGAGGTAAAGAAGCAATAAGTTGTGCTGAAAAGAGATGAATCAGCAGAGTTTCTGCTCAAAAGAGTTTTTTTTTTCTGAATACAGCCAAAAAAAGCTGGAATTTGTGCTGAAAAGGGGTGAAAAAAATGAAAATTTTGCTGAAAAGGGGTGAAGAAGATGAAGAAGCTAAAGTATAGTAAATCAAAGTATTTGTGCCAAAACATAGTGTTTCTGCCATATTGTGGTACTACTACATTACAACATGAATACGGATTAAAGATGAAAGAAACTGGCAACAGATTCCTCCACTACAAACCAGTCTGATACCACTTCTTTGCAGTGTTCACGTTTACTAAGGCACTACCCAAAAGGCGCCACAAGAGGGCACTCCAACACAAGAGATGAGGTGAATGAGCAGAATTTCTGCAGAAAAGAGGCAGAACAAAAGAGAAAACTGAAAACAGGTTTTGCCATGACCGGGATTTGAACTTGGTCCTTCTGGTCTCAAGGCAGCTGCTCATCTCACTGAACCAAACTCATTCTCACAAAAACAAGAGATGGAGCAACTGACAATTTTGCTAAATGAGCAGAAGCTGCTGAGAACTGTGCTGAGAAGAAGTGAAAAGGCTGAAAATTTTGCAGAAAAGAGGTGAATCAACAGAATTTCTGCAGAAAAGAGGTAAAGAAGCAATAAGTTGCGCCTAAAAGAGATGAATCAGCAGAATTTCTGCTCAAAAGAGTTTTTTTTCTGAAAACAGCCAAAAAAGCTGGAATTTGTGCTGAAAAGGGGTGAAAAAAATGAAAATTTTGCCTACAGGGGTGAAGAAGCTAAAGTATACCAAATCAAAGTATTTGTGCCAAAACATAGTGTTTCTGCCATATTGTGGTACTACTACATTACAACATGAATACGGATTAAAGATGAAAGAAACTGGCAACAAATTCCTCCACTACAAACCAGTCTGATACCACTTCTTTGCAGTGTTCACGTTTACTAAGGCACTACCCAAAAGGCGCCACAAGAGGGCACTCCAACACAAGAGATGACCTATGTACACTGATGCACTTAGTAACAGTCAGCCTCCTTGAATTGGCAGAAATAATGTGATTTAGTAGTAATACTATAACATAACAGATATACTGTGATGTTGCAGACATAGTATGTTTTTGCACTACTCATTTGTAGTGAAAAAAATTAGCAATATAAATTACAGGTCTGTGAAAGTGTATAAATTTGTAGTGAAAAAAAAATGTTGACCAAGGTGGGATTGAACCCACGACCATTGAGCTGCAGAGCCGTGTCATTACTGATTGCGCCACCTGGAAAGGGGCGGGCGGCTGAAAAACAAAGACATCAGCAATCAGAAATAAAAGAGATTTCTGTTGAAAACACCTGAAAAAGCTGGAATTTGTGCTGAAAAGGGGTGAAAAAAATGAAAATTTTGCTGAAAAGGGGTGAAGAAGCTAAAGTATACCAAATCAAAGTATTTGTGCCAAAACATGGTATTTCTGCCATATTGTGGTATTTGCGCCACAAAAGTTACTACATTACAACATGAATACGGATTAAAGATGAAAGAAACTGGCAACAAATTCCTCCACTACAAACCAGTCTGATACCACTTCTTTGCAGTGTTCACGTTTACTAAGGCACTACCCAAAAGGTGCCACAAGAGGGCACTCCAACACAAGAGATGACCTATGTACACTGATGCACTTAGTAACAGTCAGCCTCCTACTTAGCCACTACGTAATACAGCGATATTACAGTGTACAAATTCACATAAATTTGCAGGGGGAACAAACAAAGCAGGAACAAGCCCAAAACAATCAAATAACTGTGCTGCCATAGCTATCGCTAACTAGCACATACGCTAAAGGTAACTAAAACCAATACACACAAGTAGCAGGGTAAACATCTTAAGCATGGAACATTAACTCACGTTTATGTGACACACACCATCCCCAACAAATACAGGATGGGCTATTTGCTCCCCTTCCCAGCAGCTCTCTCCTCAATCGTTAGCCCAGGAACGAAGGAAGACCATCTAGCTCAGAAGTCCCATGAATTCCCTCACTGCTCAGAGGCTGCTGGGTAATGTAGCTCACAATAACACAGGTTTTTCTACAAGCACAAATACTATAACATAGCAGAAATACTGTGATTTTGTTGAAATACTATGCTTTAGGACAAATAGTATGATTTGGCAGAAATACTATGTTTTAGGACATATACTATGATTTGGATCAAATACTATGATATAGCAGCAATACTATGTTTTGGTACAAATGCTGCGTTTAGGCACAAATATTATGATTTGGCAGACACTATGATTTAGCAGAGATAATATGATTTGGCAGAAATACTACACTTTGGCACAAATACTATAATTGAGTGCAAGTACTTTAAGATAACAGAAATACTATGATTTAGCAGAAATACAATGTTTTTGCAGAAACACTGTAATTTCACTCAAACACTATGAAATAGCAGTAAAACTATGATTTGGCAGAAATACTATGTTTCAGTACAAATACTATGACAAAGCAGAAATACTACGACTTAGAAGTAATACTATAACAAAAGGGATTCCTCAAAATACTATGAAATTGCAGTAATTCTCTGATTTGGCAGAAATACTGTACTTCGTACAAATACAATGCTTTGGTACAAATACTATATTTTGATTTCAATACTATGATTTGGCACAAGTAGTATGATTTAGTACGAATACTACGAATTGGCAGAAATACTGTGACTTAGTAGTAATAGTATAACATAGCAGATATAATGTGATTTTGCAGACATAGTATGTTTTTTCACAAATAGTACGATTTCGCTCAAATACTATGGAATTGCAGTAATACTATGATTTGGAATACTATGATTTGGTAGTAATACTATAACATAACAGATATACTATGATTTTGCAGAAATTCTATGTTTTTGCACAAATACTACAACAACTACTACTACAAATACTACAAGAAATACTATGTTTGGGCAGTAATACTATTATTTGCTATAAATACTATTATTTGGCACATATACCATAATCAGCAGATATACTATAACATAACAGAAATTCTATGACTTAGTAGTAACACTAATATAACAGAAATTTTAACTGGCCACAAATAACATGATTTGGCACAAATACCATGATTTGGCAAAAAGATACCATGATTTGGCACAAATACGATCATATTGCAGAAATACTATGATTGGGTACAAATACTATGATTTGGCACAAGTACTATGAATAAGTACAAATACTATGATTTGGCAGAAATACTATGATTTAGCAGAAATACTATGTTTTAACATAAATAATATCTTTTCACAGAAATTTCTGCTAAAAGGTACTATTTCTGCTTTTTGGCAGAAATACTGTAATTTTGCATAAATACTATGATTTGGGATAAATACTATGATTTGGCAGATATACTATATTCAGCACATAAACTATAACATAACAGACATTCCTGCACTTAGTAGTAATCTCATAACATAAAATAAATATTATGGTTCTGCCCCCAAACCATGATTTGGCACAAATACCATGATTTTTCAAAAATACTATGATTTAGCAGAAATACTATGATTGAGCAGAAGTACTAAGATGTAGTAGAAGTACTTTGATGTAGCACAAATACTATTATGGAGGAGTAATACTTTAACATGGGAGAAATATTGATATACACACACACATACACAGAGAGCAAAGTGTGCAGAGGCTGTTGAGAGTCTGGGTTTGGTATATCTAAGTCAGCTAAATTGGCTGCACCTGCTGTAATCAGCACTTACACACACAGACACAGAGAGAGGTGTGAGTTTTCTGCAGTATATTTCTCACATTCAGGATTCCCCTCGAACAAATGGCCATAATTTCCTAACCGTAGGGGCTAGAATGCTCATTCTGACACCGATTTGTTCAGAAGAGATGGGGAATCTGCAGGTCTTCATAAATCAGAGATAAAATATAAATTATTAAAGATATATGACTTGTAATACACTGTAACTGAGTAGAGGCAAAGCAAAACTGCCTTGACTTGCCCTCAAACAATGTTTTGTAACTCTAAATCTATATGGAGCATCAAAATCATTCTTTCATCGTAAGAAACAGCAGGCTTTGGTGAACAGTCATGGGAATTTTCAGGTCTCTGTGGAAATCCATCAAAAAGATATGATGAGAGAAAAAAGTGCCTCATTTCCAGAGTTTGAAATCTGAAGAAATCTGAGCGAGGGACAAATTTCCTATCCTCAAACAAGTGTAATTCATGGCCAAACGGTAATAGGTGAGGAAAAAATTCTTGAATTGTGAGCATCAGTGACGTCTGAAGATATATTGGCACAAGCGTCATGTCTCAACTTTGTTTCGTTAAGGAGATATGACGATTTGAAAATGCCTCTCATTAGAGAATTCCAGCGCTGATTTTGAAGAAACTCTCCATTGAGTTTCTATGGAGAGTTTTGAGACTTTATGTTACTCTGAGGAGATCTGCAAAAAGTCTATAAGTCCCACAACAATGATAGTGACATTTTCTGAAAGCCAACAGAAATACCTACGTTTTGATGTATAATTTGTGGGGGTTGAGTGGAAATTGAGCGAGTAGCAAGAAGTTGTTCAGACATGAAGAGAAAATTCAGAAAGGACGAGTGCACACTCTGAGTTAATTGCATAGCAACCATAGCAACGCATGTATTTTCTGAAAAATCACAATTTTGCAACTGAAAACTTAAAGAGGTATAAAATTAAAATGGTAGAAGATCTGAAAAAGCTGAATCAGACAGGAATAGCCCAATAATCTGAGAACATTTTAAAGTTTGAATGGAGTTTCTAGGTGAAAGTATGACAAAGTAGTTAAGTTTCAAAGACAAGCAAGTTTTAGCAGAATTGTGGAAGTTTCCCATTCATTTCAATGGGACAAATTAAAGGAAAAAAGTGTAATATTTTAAAAAGTATAACAGTAATAAACACCAAAAGTCATTGCCGGAAAGAGCAGAAAGAGCAGAACAGTATAGAGTTTGAACTGAGAAAATCGGCAGAAAACTGTGGAAGTAGTTAAGTGCCAAAAAGTGTACGGAAGCAACTAGAAGAATAACTAGAAAAATTTGCATTTCCTGCGAAAATGCTGTGTGGATGCCGGAACGCTTAAGCTGTCTGCTGAAAATGACTGAAAAAGATGAAAAGCTGCAAAAATTGTATGGCAGTAAAGAAACTGAAAAATTATGCTGAAAACTAGTGAAAAACAGAAACTTTTGCTGAAAAGAGGTGAAAAGGCAAAAATTCTGCTTCAAAGGGGTACAGAAGTTCATTTGTACTGAAAAGAGGAGAGGTGAAAAGGTTTCCTCTGAAATGAGCAGAAGATACTGAGATTTGTATTGATAAGAGGTGAAAGGCTGAAAATTCTGCTTAAAATAGGTGAATCAGCAGAATTTCTACTGAAAAGAGGTAAAGAAGTAGAACGTTGCACTGAAAACAGGTGAATCAGCAGAATGTCTGCTAAAAAGAGATTTCTGTTGAAAACACCTGAAAAAGCTGGAATTTGTGCTGAAAAGGGGTGAAAAAACTCACAATTCTGCTGAAACGGGGTGAAGAAGAGGTGTTGGGCTGTTGAGAAGAGTTAAATAAGTTGAACTGATATGTTTGGGTACAAATACTATGATTTGACAATAATACTGCGTTTTAGCACAACTCCTGAGATTTGATTGAAATACTATGATTTAGAAGAAATATTATGACTTTGTAGAAATACAATATTTTGGCACAAATACTATGATTTGGCAGAAATACTATTATTTATTGGAAATACTATGATTTACCAGAAGTACAATGTTTCTGCAAAAATAGTATAATTTTGAAGACATCACAGATATATGATGATTTTGCAGACATTCTGGTTTTACACAAATACTATAATGTGGCAGAAATACTATGATTTGCTATAAATACTATGATTTGGCACATATACTGTATTCAGCAGATATACTATAACAAAATAGAGAGTCTACGACTTAGTAATAATACTATAACATAATAGATATACTATGATTTTGCAGACAGTCTATGTTTTTGCACAACTAGCACAATGTGGCAGAAATACTATGATTTGGCACAAGTACTATGATTTATTAGAAATACTCTTTTGGCACAAATACTATGTTTCAGTACAAATACTATGATTTGGCAATAATACTGCGTTTCAGCACAACTACTGAGATTTGATTGAAATACTATGATTTAGAAGAAATACTATGATTTCGTACAAATACTATGTTTTGGTTCGAATACTATGATTTGCAAAAAATAGTATGATTTGCACAAGTACCATGATTTAGTACAAATACTACGAATTGGCAGAAATACTGTGACTTAGTAGTAACACTTTAAC
Source organism: Oreochromis niloticus (assembly GCF_001858045.2). Classification (NCBI taxonomy): domain Eukaryota; kingdom Metazoa; phylum Chordata; class Actinopteri; order Cichliformes; family Cichlidae; genus Oreochromis; species Oreochromis niloticus. The sequence goes on from NW_020328628.1 coordinate 81,647, forward strand.
ATAACAGATATACTGTGATTTTGCAGACATAGTATGTTTTTGCACAAATACTACGACTTTGCTCAAATACTATGAAATTGCAGTAATACTATGATTTTGAAGGAATACTATGATGTGGTAGAAATACTATGCCTTAGTAGTAATACTATAACATAACAGGTATACTGATTTTGCAGAAACAGTATGTTTTTGCACAAATACTACGATTTTGCTCAAATACTATGAAACTGCAGTAATACTATCATGTTGAAGGAATACTATGATTTGGTAGAAATACTATGCCTTAGTAGTAATACTATAACATAACAGATATACTGTGATTTTGAAGACATAGTATGTTTTTGCACAAATACTACGATTTTGCTCAAATACTATGAAATTGCAGTAATACTATGATTTTGAAGGAATACTATGATGTGGTAGAAATACTATGCCTTAGTAGTAATACTATAACATAAAAGATATACTGTGATTTTGCAGACATAGTATGTTTTGGCACAAATACTACGATTTTGCTCAAATACTATGAAACTGCAGTAATACTATCATGTTGAAGGAATACTATGATGTGGTAGAAATACTATGCCTTAGTAGTAATACTATAATATAACAGATATACTGTGAGTCTGCAGACATAGTATGTTTTTGCACAATACTACGACTTTGCTCAAATACTATGAAATTGCAGTAATACTATGATTTTGAAGGAATACTATGATGTGGTAGAAATACTATGCCGTAGTAGTAATACTATAACATAACAGTTATACTGATTTTGCAGACACAGTATGTTTTGGCACAAATACTACGATTTTGCTCAAATACTATGAAACTGCAGTAATACTATCATGTTGAAGGAATACTATGATGTGGTAGAAATACTATGCCTTAGTAGTAATACTATAACATAACAGTTATACTGATTTTGCAGACACAGTATGTTTTTGCACAAATACTACGATTTTGCTCAAATACTATGAACTACAGTAACACTATCATGTTGAAGGAATACTATGATGTGGTAGAAATACTATGCCTTAGTAGTAATACTATAACATAAAAGATATACTGTGATTTTGCAGACATAGTATGTTTTTGCACAAATACTACGACTTTGCTCAAATACTATGAAATTGCAGTAATACTATGAGTTTGAAGGAATACTATGATGTGGTAGAAATACTATGCCTTAGTAGTAATACTATAACATAACAGTTATACTGATTTGCAGACACAGTATGTTTTGCACAAATACTACGATTTTGCTCAAATACTATGAAACTACAGTAACACTATCATGTTGAAGGAATACTATGATGTGGTAGAAATACTATGCCTTAGTAGTAATACTATAACATAAAAGATATACTGTGATTTTGCAGACATAGTATGTTTTGCACAAATACTACGATTTGCTCAAATACTATGAAACTGCAGTAATACTATCATGTGAAGGAATACTATGATGTGGTAGAATACTATGCCTTAGTAGTAATACTATAATATAACAGATATACTGTGAGTCTGCAGACATAGTATGTTTTTGCACAAATACTACGACTTTGCTCAAATACTATGAAATTGCAGTATACTAAGATTTTGAAGGAATACTATGATGTGGTAGAAATACTATGCCTTAGTAGTAATACTATAACATAAAAGATATACTGTGATTTTGCAGACTAGTATGTTTTGCACAAATACTACGATTTGCTCAAATACTATGAACTGCAGTATACTATCATGTTGAAGGAATACTATATGTGGTAGAAATACTATGCCTTATAGTAATACTATAATATAACAGATATACTGTGATTCTGCAGACATAGTATGTTTTTGCACAATACTACGACTTTGCTCAAATACTATGAAATTGCAGTAACACTATCATGTTGAAGGAATACTATATTTGGTAGAAATACTATGCCTTAGTATAATATATAATATAACAGATATACTGTGATTTGCAGACATAGTATGTTTTTGCACAAATACTACATTTTGCTCAAAACTATGAAATTGCAGTTAATACTATGATTTTGAAGGAATACTATGATGTGTAGAAATACTATGCCTTAGTAGTAATACTACTAACAGAATATACTGTGATTCTGCAGACATAGTATGTTTTTAGCACAATACTGCGACTTCTGCCATGGAGTGTTAACAAGAATCTGAGGTCCATATTAGACAAAGCTCAGAAAATCATAAACTTTGCAGAATTGTAATAATTAGCAATATAAATTACAGTCTGTGTATAAATTTGTAGTTGAAAAAAAAAAAGTTGAACAAAGTGGGATTTACCCACGACCTTTGACCTGCAGACCCGCGTCATTACCAATTACGCCACCTGGAACGGGGCTGGCGGCTGGAAAAAAAGATTGATGAGCAGTCGAAGATAGATGGCGGTGAGGGCTTAAATCGCCGTTTTTTGTAGTTACAAAACGTCGTGCAACTCAAAAACTAGGTGGGATAGAGCACAGTCTTTGTACTGGGCAATCAGCTGACTTTGGTGAACTTTGACTGCGATTTTCATTGCTCTTTGTATCTCCGTCGTGGAGATATGACGAGAGAAGAAATTTTCATTTTCAGAGTTTGAAAACTGAGAGGAGGACAGATTTCCAACCTCAACAGACATAATTTATGGCTCAACAGTAAGATGACAGTAAAAACTGCTCACACCGTGAGTGTCAGCAGTGCCCGAGATAAATTGGCAGCATGCAGATGAATCTTACAAAGAAGCTCTGAGTGAGATGTTGAGCTTGTATTTCTACCCCAAGCTGGTAGGGTGTGCTCTTTATTAAACACTTGCTTGTGCACAATGTGCTTCAAGGGTCAATAAAGCATAACAAACTCACTTATGGTACTGCATTCTTCCTATAAAACAATAACTGTCAGTGACTTTGTACCGTAGTATAAACACAGCATTCAAGACAACAGTTAAAAGTAACGTAACCATAAACAATGAAACAAGAACATCTAAACAGCAGCACATGTCCCAAGGCATGATGGGAGAGACTAGCTGTTCCACCAACACGCCACATTATTTACGAATTATGATTTGCAGAAACACTGGGACTTGGTATAAGTAGTATGATTTACATGAAATACTTTGACTTAGCAGAAATTCTATAATCTAGCAAAAACCACTTCAGCATAGCAGAATTCTATGATTGAGCAGAATTACTAGGATTTAGCACAACACTATGATTTGGCTCAAAAACCTTTATTTTGCAGTTATATTGTGATTTGGCAGAAATACTGTGCTTTGGAACAAATCCAAGATTTGGCAAATACTATGAGCAGTAATATATACATAGCAGAATACTGTTATTTTGTGGAAATACTATGCTTTGGCACAATACCATGATTTGGCCAAAATACTATGATTTAGCAGAAATACTATGATTGAGCAGAAGTACTAAGATGTAGTAGAAGTACTTTGATTCAACAGAAATACTATTATGGAGGAGTAATACTTAACATGGGAGAAATATTGATACAGATACACAAACATACACATACACAGAGCTAAAGGGAACAGTGGCTGTTAAGAGTCTGGGCTGGTATATCTAGGTCAGTTAAATTGGCTGCACCTGCTGTAATCAGCCCTTACACACACAGACACAGAGAGGTATAAGTTTTCTGCAGTGTATTTCTCACATTCAGGATTCCCCTCGAACAAATGGCCATAATTTCCTAACCGTAGGGGCTAGAACGCTCATTCTGACACCGTTTTGTTCAGAAGAGATGGGGGAATCTGCAGGTCTTCATAAATCAGAGATAAAATATAAATTATTAAAGATATATGACTTGCAATACACTGTAACTGAGCAGGGCAAAGCAAAACTGCCTTGACTTGCCCTCAACAATGTTTTGTAACTCTAAATCTATATGGAGCATCAAAATCATTCTTTCACCGTAAGAGACAGCAGGCTTTGGTGAACAGTCATGGGAATTTTCAGGTCTCTGTGGAAATCCATCAAAAGATATGATGAGAGAAAAAGTGCCTCATTTCCAGAGTTTGAAATCTGAAGAAATCTGAGCGAGGACAAATTTCCTATCCTCAAACAAGTGTATTCATGGCCAAACGGTAATAGGTGAGGAAAAAATTATTGAACTGTGAGCATCAGGGATGTCTGAAGATATATTGGCACAAGCCTCATGTCTCAACTCTGTTTTGTTAAGGAGATATGACGATTTGAAAATGCCTCTCATTAGAGAATTCCAGCGGTGATTTTGAACAAACTCTCCATTGACTTTGTATGGAGACTTTTCCGACCTTGTGTTGGTCTGAGGAGATTT
>NW_020328629.1:0-19235 GCF_001858045.2 Oreochromis niloticus
TGCAATAAGAAAGGTCTTCTACAGACAAAGTAGGAAGACAATATGAAGAAATAGATTTTCAATGAAAAATCTTTTCATGCTCTACAATCAGAAACTCTGTAACAACATGATCTGTAATTGTTTCAAAACTCACCAGACGACTTCATGATTGGCTGGAGGACAGGACACAAAACACAGGGTTGTTGGTAACTGTAATATGTCTCAGGACACCTGAATGGAGATTTGCTGTGGCTGAGAAACAAAAATGAGGTCAAGCAGGGTGTCTTGTCTGTAGTGGCAGAAGTGATCAGCTGTGAATACCCTCTCGACTGAAACTGCTCCAGAATCTGTTTCTTCCACTCTGTAACTGTTCTCATAAAATCTCCACACACAATATTGGGTGACAGTCCATTATTTCAAGTGAATCTAAAAGACTTACCAGTTTTGCATGAATGTTCAAACTGTAGTCTGGAGGTCTGTACACAACAGCAATGAGCGCAGGGAATGGAGCCTGAACCTTTAACACTAAGAACTCAGATCAGTGACATTATGCAGATACTGTTTTACCTGAACTGAAAATGATTCCTCAAATACACAACAACTCCACCACCACTTCTGCTGGCCATGTGAGGAAAGTTTGTGTAGGACACATGTCTGTTGCGTTGAACATGGTGTAGCCGTCCAAATGAGACTGTCTGCAACAAAGGAGCCTTGAAGGTGAGACTCAGTGAGACACAAAACATCTGCTAACACATTCATGATGACTCTTGATGTCACTGATGTGAGATGGCAAACCCTCCGTATTGTGATGGATCAGTGTAAGAGTGTCAGGTCTGCTGGCTGTTTCTCTGACCTGAAGAAGAGCATCATTTCCTCAACGCTGGCTTGTCTCATGGTTGGAGCGCTGCAGTTACCTCGGGATTGGCGTAAATCTTTTTTCATCCAAGTCCTGTAATAGAGTCCACTGAGAGACGTCACCCTGCTGAGAGCAACATAAGCCATACCTGGTTCAAAAATGTTCTTCATTGAAACTACAGCTGTCTGTGTTGTAAGACCCTGGGTTTTGTGGATTGTGCAGGCAAATGCTAGCTTTACAGGAAACTGTCTGCGTACCGCTCCTTTAAACTTCAGACTCTCCTCTGCTCTCTCAATATAAACCAGATCATCAGATGCTGCATTAGCACTGCGGTTGTTTCTTACAGACTGCCGGTTGTCCATTCTGAGCCCCAGTTTAATTATTTGTCCATCATTTTCAGATCTCACCACCTTTATCAGTATACCAAAAGCACCATTGACCAAACCGTTTAGTGTGTCCAAGTTTCTGGTCAGCATCACTCGAGCTCCTTCAGCAACATTCAGGGTGTCGGGTAAATCATTTCGCCCACCTGTAAATGGTCTGTCTCTTCGTGCCATTCTGCCTGTACATTTATCCTTCTGGAAATCGTCTGCATTGATGATTATAATGTTTGAATGAAGCTTCTTGAGCGTATCTGTGTTGTGGGATTCCACATTCTTGTTGGTGGCATAAATGTGTAAGACCTCGATTGGACATTCTTCTGGTGCAGTCACAGCCTGTGACAACAAATCTCTGTCGCACTGAGAAAGCTCATCTGTCTTTTCTTTGATTCTAATCCTGTTCAACATCTCTGCAAAGGCCACATCATCTTTCTGACGCATGATCTCGGTTAGAGTGATCATCTGAAAATGTTCCTGCCACAGGTCAATCTGTTCTGGATCATAAACACAGAGAGGCTTAGACTGTCGCACTGGTGGCAGCTGGTAAAAATCTCCAACAGCTAAAACTGACATTCCACCAAAAGGTCTCTGAGTGCCTTTGATTTGTTTCAGTCTTGCATCCACATAAGCAAAAAGGGGTTTTGAAACCATCGAAATCTCATCAATAACAATAATTTCAGCATTCATAAGCTCAGATCTGACTTCATCCAGTTGGTTACCAAGTCCTTGAATGGGTGGTTTCAGACTCCTGGGTAGTTTCAGTAGGGAATGTAACGTAGAGCCATTGATAGAAAAAGCTGCTGTCCCAGTAAATGAAGTCAGTAAAACAGTTGGATTTGATATGTCAGCTTCTTCTGCATTAGCAGGCAGTCTGCTCAGGATCTTTGATGCTTCAGAGTGAATACATTTAATCAGATGTGACTTTCCAGTTCCTGCACCACCGTTGATATAGAAGAAAAATGGATCTGGGTTCAAACCACAAACTCGCTGAATACACCAGTCTCTTATAGCATAGAACACGCAGGCCTGCTTCTGGTTCAGATTCTGATACATTACACGTACCACAGCTGGATCGACTGCAGGTTGTTCTCTGATGGCTCTGATCTCTGTTACAGCATCAGACTGACGACTGTAGTCGGGAACATTCTCCTGTTCATTCTCATCATCAGAATGTCTCTCAGGAAGATTCTCATCACATTGCAACCTCACAACTTCAGATTCAGGAGCCAGATTACACCATTCATCAATCACAACGTCCCTATTTTGTTCAAACTCTTCCAGTGCACTCTCAATATCCTCAGAGTTCTTCTCATACTTGTCTTTATTCTCTTCACAACCCTTTTCACAGACTCACTGTGGTCTGAACATGGAAGTCGTACACAACCTGAGTTGTAGAAGGACTGATAGGTTTGGAATCCTTGTGGTTTCAGTTCCTGCTCTGATCTGTGTGGAAGGTAAAGTCTCAACAGTCGACCATAATATTGCTCGGGATCTTTTCTTGTGAGCAGTGGTAATACCTGATTATAGCTGGTTTATCATTCTTTCGCCTTTGTACAAATCCAAGCTGGTTTAGAAGAGGAAGCACATCTTTTCCTTCATTTGGACCACTCACCAACCGGCACAGGGCAGCAAAATCAGCCAGGGACATTTCCTCATATTCTGGTGTCTCAGGTCTGCATTTGTATTTATCACTCAAACTTGTCATCCAAATATTACAACTGTCATGTGTTGTGGATTCCAGGTAGCTCATCGGGCGACTCATTTTTACTGGGTTATCATCTGTTGGTACAATACAACACTGCGGGAACATTTTTTCATTTTTAGGCCACAGACTCGAGTCACACACTCCTGTGCGCTGATTTCTCTCTTTTTTGAATAAGCCTGCATCACAGCTCTCATTTCATCACATTCATTGACCGTGTTCTTATCAGAGTTATCAATAACTGTCTTCAGGTATTCAGAGAGGCCAGATTCTTTCTTCGTTATATATTTACAGAGATATTCTATACATGAATAGGCATTCAATATTAACGAGACATCTAAATTAGAGTTCCAGGCTTCAAGCAGGTCTGGGTTGTAATTGTTGATCCAACAGTCCTTTGGGTCACGTTTCAGAATAAGAGCTGTTTTCTTGTTTATGTCTTGGAGGCATTGTTCATACTCATTCATTGTCAAGTTGCATCGTGACAGAATCTGCTCTATGGTGAGAGAAGCAGCTTCAGGTTCCTTCAGCAGGTTCATCAAAGGTCTGAGTTTGGCTTTTGCAGCTTCAGTGTCTGAATCCTCATCCTGTCTCACAATCATTGTTCTTGTGGCTGGTGGTTTTGGAAAGCCAAATCTACAACCAGAGTTCACACTCTTAAAGCATGTCTTTGTGTGGTTTTTGCTGTGCTTTTGTAGTTCAGTGACTTTTTTGTGCAGTTCAGGCTGTTTTTCTGGATCAGGGAGTTGAGCTGAGATGTATCTGTCCACAAAGTCACAGACAGTTTGGTCGTCATCCACATCTACTTCTACCTTTTCTCGAATCCACAGCAACATGTGTATATGCGGACTACCTCTGTGCTGGAACTCAACTCTGTAAAAGTAATCAATGATTTCACCAAGGGGCTGTGCAGGAGAAAAAAGCAAATCTCTGAACAAAGCCTCAACACGCTTATCAAACATTCGCATGGTGGTTACTGGATTTGATCTTAGAATTTCACACTTTTCTGACCAGTCCAGGGCTTCAAAATCAACCTCTTCACCTTGCTGTCTCTTTATTGCTTGAATCACTTCAGGCCATCTCATCTCAGCAGCAGAGAAAGTGACAAAGAACTGAGGTGTTCCTATTTGACGAACCATACTGAATAGATCTCTTGTAGTTTTCTGCCAGTAAGCTGGAGTTCCTCTGAGTGGCTGCATAAATCTGATTGCATCTTTATTTCTTACCAGCTTCTCTACTTCTGTCTTACTTTGTAACATTCCTGATGTGATTTTGCGTCCATCTTTGGTCATAGTTTTACCTTTCCTTAGCTGTATTGTCATGCTGGAATTAGCCAAGTGTATTTCAGTGACAAACTGTGAGAAAAACAGGTAATTTGTATCTTTAGCAAATCTTGCATCAATGTTGAAAAGCCTTGACTTGAAGTAAGCACTTGGTGTGAGTTTAAGACGTCTCTTTTCATCCAGTGTATTCTGACCAGTAGGAAACTGCACAGGAAATGCCATGGCTTCCAAATGAGGAGTTCTGAAGAAGCTAACAGGATTGTTTCTTTCTGCAGGAGCCACACAATATGTGTTATCAGTGAAAGAGAGAATCTCTTCTGAAATGTCTACAGGCTGCAGGCAACTTTCTAGAGCAAAACCTCCATTGTTCAAATCACTTTCTGGTTCCTCTGGATTTTGTTCCTCTGGTTGTTCATCACAGGATTGCATATCAATATCTTGTTCACTTTCAGACTCAGTTTCACACAAAAGGGCATCTTTTTCATAGTTGTCAATTTCCATTAAATCTGCTTCATCATAATCATCACTTGCCATGCTGGCTTCATCACTGCTGTCATCATCAGGTAACGTGGGATCACAAAGCAATGCATCATCTCTGATAACAATATCTGTGTACTGTGGATGAATCTGTTTGAGTTTACGCAGGGCTTGGATCAGTTTAGACCAGGTGACAGTCTGGAACAGCTGATGGCCTTTGTAGCACAGTCGTCTTTTCAACTTGATCCTCATTATCTGTGATTGGTTTCTGAGCCGAGGCAAACAGTCAACTGTTTGTTGGACCTCAGATGGTACACACACCACATTACCACGTATGAGTCTTTGTCTGCCCTTTGGAAGTGGAATAATCTTTGCAAATGGGATGCATTTGGCAATCAGATGTCTCTCCAGAATGTTGAGATCACACAGTTCAGCTGGAATATCCTGCAGATCTAAACCATTGACAGCAGCAAGCCTTGGCATGCGTCCACTTTTGAGGGAACTGTGACACGTGTGACAGATATACTCCTTTTTTCTCTCAACAGGAAAGCTGCACTGATCATTACATGCTTCATCACACACATGAACAAATTTACCAGTTAGACACTGCTGAGCTACAGTTTGGTGTTTTGAGTAATTTTCTCTTTTGCAGATTTTCACCTGATTAGGAAAAGAAGCTTTTAGACAAACAGTACAAACATAAGATGGTGCTGACTTAATGTTTGATCTGAAACGAGATATGGCCTCATTCATTAAACTGTTATCTGGATGACACTGTAAACTTTCAGCTGGTCGATGCATCTGACGATATTTTCTTTTTATGTTCATTGCACATCTGATATTATGCATCTGTCTAAAAGAAAAACCGTTCCAATATTTACTCTCATTCGTTCTCTCATATTGTCCTTGTGTTTCTGCTGAAATTGTCTCTCTTCTCCATAACGTTTAGTGATGTAAGATCGCTTTTTCTGTTTAAATTCTTCACTTTCTTTATATAGATTATATACATATGACCTCATGTAAGCTTTATGTTTCTCTCTGAATCCAGCACAAGTTCTGTAATTTCTTCTTAGACGTTCCTTCTGCTGTTCTTTGAACATAGGAGATTGTCTATAAGATTCTTTATATGTTTTTCTCATACGTTCCTTCTGCTTTTCTCGGAAAATGGGAGATTCTCTATATGTTCTTGTTATACGCTCCTTCTGCTTTTCTCGGAAAATGGGAGATTCTCTATATGTTCTTGTTATACGCTCCTTCTGCTTTTCTCGGAAAATGGGAGATTCTCTATATGTTCTTGTTATACGCTCCTTCTGCTTTTCTCGGAAAATGGGAGATTCTCTATATGTTCTTGTTATACGCTCCTTCTGCTTTTCTCGGAAAATGGGAGATTCTCTATATGTTCTTGTTATACGCTCCTTCTGCTTTTCTCGGAAAATGGGAGATTCTCTATATGTTCTTGTTATACGTTCCTTCTGCTTTTCTCGGAAATGGGAGATTCTCTATATGTTCTTGTTATACGCTCCTTCTGCTTTTCTCGGAATAACGAATCTTCTTTATACATCCTTATGACACGTTCTCTTTTTCTCTCTCTAATTTTAGCACTATCTCTATAGATTTTTCTAAAATGTTCTCTCTGTTTCTCTCTATATGTAGCATTGAGTTTATACAGATTATTTTTGTACACACTCTTTTTCTTACTGTGATCAGAATCATGAGACTTTCTACTAGAATCTTTTTTCTTTGCCTTAAAGCTTTCATCAAAAGTGTACATCTGTCTTTCTTTCTTTTTCTGATTTTCCTTTCTCTGTGGTAGTTTTTCTTGGACCAATAATCGTCTCCTAATCTTTCTCCTTTGCTGTTTATTAAGCTTCAACAGTTTATGTGAGAGTTCCTCTGTTGTCTCAGTCAAACAGGAGGCAGTGTTTAAATCATTCTGAGGAACAGATTCTTTTGTTACCTGAGTGTCTCTTACAGAAGATGCAGAGGTTTCTATTTCTAAATAATCAGAAGGACGATTGTTCAGCTCAGCAGCTGGCTCATTTGAATAATCCACTCTGGATGACATCACTTCAGTGGCTAAAGTGTCGGTCACAGTTTTCTGTGTCTGCTCAGTGGATTTTGGGGTTTCAAATTCAGGTTCATTTAAAACTGGTGCTGGAACAGTTGTAGCTGTTTGTCTGTTTTCATCAGCATCTCTTTGGTCAGCAGGGTTTTCACTGTGAAACTCGACAGGCTGTAGCTCATAAGTGCAGGATGGCGCGATGCTAAACATTCGGTACAAGCGTTTGATCCTGTCAATCATGTCGTTAAGACGTGTGAATTTTAACATAACTGCAGTTCCACCACTTACAGCTAGCGACAATGGCATTCCTGTAGACTTACGTGGGTGAGGGTCAAAGTATGCGTATTCACCTGAAGTCAGCCTGCAAACTGCAATGACGGTTCCTCCCATGACTAGCAAAGCATAGCGAACCGCTGAAGCCAAACACTGTAGTCCCTGTTCAAGGCTCGGAAAATGATCTGTACCATCAAATGTGCCATAATGAGCAAACTGAGACATGTCCACTTGATACTCGTGTCTGCGGCTGGTGACCACTGTGGGAAGCTCATCACAGGCGAGAAACACGCTGTTCACAAACCTCTTTCTGGCATCTGAATACACGGCATGGCCTTTGTCCAACACACGGTTTAGATCTGCTCTGGTAATGAATTCATCCTCGTGTAAGAATGACAGGAAAACCAAACTGTTCGCCATGCATTGCTGATTCCTGTACTTTCCATACTTAGCAGCGGCCTGGCTTCGGGACGCACAGATGCTACTCACTCGTGGACGACTTTCATTGTTTGTAACCTGTACATGAGACGGTCCTGGAGCTTCTCCATCATGCTGCGTTTGCACAGTTACCTGGGGTTCAGTCTGGATTACCTGCTGTACTTTAGCATCTGGCACACATGCTGAGGGAACACCTCTCTTTACCACATCTGCATAAGACACTGCGGCTGTCTGAACGCTGCTCTGCACTTCTGGACTGGGAATAGTTGTAACAGACACCTTTACCTCCTCACCGCTCTGAGAAACATTTACCTGTTCTTTCTGCTTTTGCCATCTAAGCTTCTGGGACTGTGACCTTTGACTTTTTCTTGGCATTTTGTGCAAGTACAAACTGGACCTTATATGTATTTATACACAAATGTAAACAAAACTCAACCTGTAAACACTGAAAAACTGATTCCTCAACTTTCTCTTAAATCAGAGCTTTATCAGAATTGATGTAAAAGGCTCACTTAAATACAAACTCAATATTTAGTTTAACTTATTTAAAGTTCTTTGAAAACACTTTGGTCTGTTTTATTGTACCTTTTTCAAAAACTGTATATTATTACTTCTATTTTTTTTAACCAGACTGGATAACAAATTGGTCTATACTTCTGTAAAGTAATATGCAGAATAAATCTCAACAATCAACAGGCTATAATTAAACTCTTAGCTTTTAAGTAGACTGTGTAAATCTTTCAGATATTTAAAATTTAAAGCAAATATAAGGAGCTGTGATGGTGTGGTGATCAGATGACAGGCTATGGGGATTCTTCAGCTGGACGTTCTGCAGCAGTCAGGAAACAGGAAGTCTGGGTTCTCAGGGCAGCCTCTAGATGACAACTGTAACTGAATACTTACACTGAGTGACAAAAAAGGGTTTGTCCTTAAATAATAATAGTATAAACTTGTAGTCAAATGTTATAGCCAATGAAACAGACTTGAAAAATATATTTGGATCCAATTTATTATTTATGTGAATATAAGTCTGAATGTATGTATTACAAAATAACCAGATTATCTTATTACAAATAAACCTTGAAAAAGGTGTGTATTTTATATAATTTATCAAAGTAACTGCACACGTAAGCCAAGCTATCAGTGTTTATTCCAAAGTGTAATGTAAAAATTAAAATGACAAATGTAGGGCTCTGTAAGTAGTTTCTACAGTGAGTTCTACTGTACTGTAATTCTATTACTGTATATTCAACTTTTTACTTGTAATTTCCAGCAAAATGACTGGATGTGAGAGAGTTTAACGACAGGAAAGATGGAGCAGTGAGAGCGGAGATCTCTCAGAATTCTGAAAACAGATTGACGAAGTTCTGGTAACTTCAATTCCAAAAACTTAGATTCTGGTAAAACTTGATTTCAAGTCACAGGATTGCGTTTCAACTCAGGTTCAAGCTTGTCAACTTAGATAGAGCTCATGGCGGAGAAATGATAGAAGATAGAATGGCTTGTCAAAAAAGATGGAGCAGGGAGAGGGAGAGTGATAGGACAGACTGAATTGCTTGTTAATGATAGAGGGAGAGGGTTTTCTGCAGCAGGTCACCTGTAAGACAGAAAGAAAGTGGAATTAGACACACTTCCAATAAACCTGGCTTTACTGTATTTTTCAGACTATAAGGCACATTTAAAAGCCTTTAATTTTCTCAAAAATAGACAGTGCACCTTATGTATGGTTGTGTTTACTGATTTCAAACCAATTCTATGTGGTACACGGCACTCACGGCATCTGTCAAATGTTTTAATATGACTTTGGTAAGCTACAAAGCAGCACCACTTGATGTATTGTCGGAGCATGGCTACCATAGTCAGCACCCTCGTAGAGTAATTCGTACTGTGCTTCAACATAATATGGTGTGTGTGTATAAGGGCCTGGCACCTGTTGAGAGCCATGCTTATGAAGCAGATTTCAAACTGATCAATCCACATTCATCAATACACAAATCCTGAAAAGTGAGTGAATTGTTCTGTATTTTATGTCTTACAACTGAACAATTTTGAGAGTTATTGTAAATGAGTTGAATAAAGTTTGACTTATCTGTTTTGTTTGACTTAATGTGCCTTAGAATTTAGTGCACCTTACAGTCCGAAAAATACAGAACATATATATCATTACACACTGAAGAGTTGTACAGTACATTATTAGATTCAACTGAATGAAAATGTTTAACATATGGTGGTGGAACATTTCTAAGGATATTTTTGCATTCTATTAACACAATAAAAACAAACAGAGTCTGTAAACCAAGATGTGGTGCTACAGTAACTTACTGTAAACATTATATGGTCAAGCTAAACCCACACAATGAAGTCAGAGCAGACAGTTTCAGACCACCTGGTTTAAACACTTCACATGCACTCAACTCACATGTTCCTAAATGCCCAAAGGTCTCAAATTCCCGATTCTGTGTGTACTTACCTGGTACAACACTATATCATAATGTCTGGGGAGCCGTTAACATAAAAGTAAAAAATAATTTACTCAGTATGACTTTTGGCAAAATGAAAAATTTGGAGACAGATGACTCCTATACAGCAGTTTCTACATATTTCAGTCAAATATGGGGCATGTTTAATACACACCCCGCTAAATCTACAATAAACTTAGCATGGCCGATATTAGGGCCTAATTAAAAATGTAGTATGATGATAAGAGAGATTTGTAAGTCTGGAAATGTTTTCATAGACTTTTCTATTATTTGATAATTGCCAAGAGCTGTGCTGACTCACAGCACTAAACTGAATCTCCTATAATGAGAAACATTTCCTAGCACTGCACATCAGACAAACCTTTACTTACCAGACTTGAGACGATCAGATCAGCAGTCTAGAGAAAGGAAACAATTCATCAGATCACTGTTTGATGATTCAGACTGTTGAGCCTCTTCACACACAATCCAATTCACTATGACATAAATTAACTAGTAAAATCCTCAATTACTTTAAGGCTTTATGAGCTTACTGTAGTGTAAAGAGGAGATAAATGAACTGCAGCGTCTCACATGGCATGTGTAATAAAAGCATTCATTACTACAGAAATGCAAAGAACAGCCATCAATTGGCACAAGTGCAGGATATACCAAATATTTCCTACACAGAAGCCTTGTGGCTCCAACATTTTCTACAACAGGTCAGTGCTAATAAAGTGTGAAAAACCAAAACTTTTAAAAATGTTAGATACAAAGTAATTATATAAATCAGAAGCAACAGAAAACCTCATCATGTCTGACATGAATATATAAATCTTAAAATACATTTAAATATTAACATGTTACAATAGCAGAGGTGCACCATGTTTTGTAATTAAAATTAAATGTCTTAAAATATTACACTAAAAAGTCATTTCATTGTACCCGTTGCTAGGAATATTTATGAATTTTTGCAGTGTACCTTTTTGGCAACTTTTCTATCTAATTTTAAAACACATTATATTCACTAAATAAGTAATAAACTAATTAGACACACTGGCTGTAATTTACCTAACAATGTCCACTCACACCTCTGGTTCTCTTCGTTTTTATTACTGTTAAAGCTATTACTTATACCGAGTCAGGCAAAATACTTCTACAATGTTCTGACTTTAATGTAATACATCAGAATTTGACAGACAATATAAATCAATACCTGTGCAGCTCTTAAGTGTTTGAGCAACCACTTATACTGACTCCCCTAAAACACTTTCATTGTTTTGTCTGCTACTTAAATCCACAAACATAAGGAGAAAATGAACAACTGTATAAAGACATCTGACATTTAGTTATGTTTAGATTTGATAAGCCATAAGAAATTTAAATCATACATAAATGGGCTATTAAACTTCAGGGACATTTTCAGGGAGAGTCAGAGGGGTCCTGTGTGGGGGCTTTGCTGCTACAGGTCACAAATCCTGTGTGTTTGCCAATCAGTAAATGGAAACATATCACAAAAGGTCAAACTACTGTATGTAAGTCGTCAAATGTGCTACGCAATGCCAGGTTCATACTGCTTCAGTTACAATCACTGTTTACTTACCAGCAAAGGCAAAACCAAAGATCTCGTTCACTCTGTGTAACAAAAGACAAAGCACAAAAATACAGAATGAGACAACTCAGATCAGCATCACAATCAATACTACATCAATCTGTGTAGTCCAAAAGATTCAGTACACTTCTTTGTTTACCACAGCAACAAACAACTCACCTCTTTTTTTCTACACCTTATTAAAGATTACTGTCTTCATTAAGGTAAAATGTGGTTTCATCCATTTGTAATAAGCCACACAAGTTTCTCAGTTATGTGATAGCTCTATTAGTTTGGTGCTATTAGATAACACAGATTTAATAAGCAATGATTTGCTACACCTAGCACTGCACACTTTATCAAATTGATAAAGTTTAATTTAAAAGCATGAACAATCATAAATGAAAGCTTGGATGATATATTTGTAGGCTTCAACATTTCAGTTGGTCTGCATTCAAATTCTGCTTCCTAAAAATATTATCACCTGCACACAGTATCATTTAGTATCATTTAATATGCTGTTGTTTTAAATATGTACATATCATATTAATAATATTAATGGCGCACTGCAGCATTTTATTTATTTGAAGGTGGCCTTTTTTATATTTTATTAACTTCTCACTTTGTGAAAAATTAAACAGAGCTGCAGGTGTAGGTTTTACTTAAAAACAAACCAGTCTGCACAAACTAGTGTTTGTTAAACAGTTCTTAAAATTTAACTAAAAAACTAAAATTGATTAATTAAAAAAAAACTTCTTCTTGTTAAGAAATGTTATTATTCTTATATTATGTGTTTTATCCTCACTCTCTCTCTCCCTTCTGTTAATTAACCCACAACACAGACACACCGGCACAGGCACGTTACTCTTTTTCTCCCGGCCTTCTGTCAGAGGCGGTAAAATGGCTCCTTTGAAGTTACCGACCCTGCTGCTTCAGCAGCTTATCAGTGGTTCTAAGATGGCAGCTTATTACCTTATAACCTATAGAATGAGGCCGTTTTAACTGACTGATTTGTGAAGAGGAGAACTAACTTCAGCTTCCCTAAGAGACTCAGAAACACTAACACACCAAATGAACCAAATACAACACAATAACTGTATTAAACAATCAAATGAACCAAATACATTTTGCACTGGGCCTATAGGAGCTAGGCTAGGCGTTAGCACTTTGTTGTTAGGGCTAGCTTACCAAACACTCCTTTTAAATACTAAAATTACAACGTTTCACTAACAAAGCAGCCATTGTGTTACTTTAATATGACTTATACTTAGACTGGCTTTATAAGTCACTAACAACAACTCGGTAAATCACTCAAACAGCTTATAGACATTTTATTTGAGAAAAGAGAGACAGAGAAGCAGCGCTTACCGGCAGGGATCAAGCAGAGAGTGGGAGGAGATTCAGGAGTCAGCCAGAGACGTAAAATAAGAGGCATTCACGGGTAGTGGGAAACTCCGCCATGCCAATTTTGTGTAATGGCATTGGCATTGAAAATGCCAATTTTGTGTAATTTACAAAAATATATGTAAATTTAAATAGTATTAAACTAGATATTTTTGGAACAGAAAACAACTAGCAGAGATTTAATTCTATAAGTTGAATAAATATTTCAAACATGATTATTTTAATTTGAAATTATGGTTAAAAGTCATGAATAAATATAAGGTCATTATGTTAAAATGTACTGTTTTATGATATATTTATTTAACTGGCTGGAGTAATAAGAACAGTCTTCTCCTGAACAACAAAACCAAGGGGCTGGTGTTGGTGTTCACCTAAGCATCCTCACAGGACAGTAGGAGCTGCAGAGGCTCGCCTCGCTGCACTGCAGGAATCAGAGGTTCAGGAGGTACTTTAACCCCACTGCCATGAGGGTTTTCAACAGTGACTCCTGACATGTTCATTGCACATTTATTTATTTTATTCTAATACATATTGGTTATAATCATATGGATTCTAACCTAAATAGACTTGCACCCACTTGTTCACCCCTGCTGCAGTGAGGTAAAGGTGTGGCTTTCTCCAACAAGACTCTTCAGTGAAGGTTTTAAAGACAACCATCTAAACCAGGGGTCAGCAACATTTAAGACCCAAAGAGCCATTTGGACCCGATTTGCACGAAAAAGAAAACACTGGGAGCCACAAATACTTTTTGACATCTGAAATGAAGATAACACTTCACACATTGTTTTTTACCTTTATACTCTGTATAAACAACTATACTGTTTTGCTTATGAAATCCATGAAATGCTACAAAGTAAATGAAATTTTATTTATGTAATGGACACATTTTGAACTCTTAAAAATAACAAAAAGTAAAAACATCCAGTTGAAGGTCTCTCTTAAATGAATTGAAAAGCTGAACTTGAATTGTCCATGTATCAAACAAAAACTGATCCTTATATCACCTTTGGGCTTTCAGCGCATAAAGGGCCTTCACCTGAATTTGGAAAAAAGCACTATGCTCCTAAAAAATGAATAATAAATATTTGCAAATATCTACATAAATATTTATTTTACCTGGTTAACATGCATGGCGGGTTGAGGCCTGCTAAAATTTATGTTAGTTACAGAAATATTGTAACTCAGCAGAAACATAGTAACTTGGAAGAAGTAGTACAACATTGCAGAAGTGTTGTAATACAGCAGAAATGTTAATATGTAGCGCAAACCTAAAAACCAGGAAGAAATGGTGTAAGAGTATAACTTAATATACAGTAGTATAATAGTAACACATAGTAGAAATGCAACATAGGAGCTGAAATAGTATAATTTAGCAGAAAAGTAATAATTTAGCATAAAAGTAATAATTTAGCGGAAATATTGGAAATGCAAAACAGCCAGCTTCAAAAAGCTGAAGTTTCCTCAAAAAATTAGTTGTTGTTCAACTGTGAAAACTTGTCAGAAACATTAGAAATGTTACAGAGGAACTGCCAGCAGATACACAAAGCTAAGGCAAAATTAGATGCCTAGCAATGTTTACAAATAGGGACAAACACACACAGTGATAAATAACCCATATTCAGAAAACAATGTGCAAAAACATGGATGCAAGCATAAACACAGACATACATACAAACATACACACACAAGGGCACACAGGGACAAACAAACGTGTCCTGTGTGTTTCTATGCCAGTCAATCAGTCTGAATCTGGTCAAGTTGAATACACTAATGGATGCTGGTCACCAACGAATAAAAATTGAGTCACACAAGCACAGACAAAGACACACACACACACACACACTTCTGTAAAGTTATTAGAAGTTAAAAAACTTCAAACACTGACATTGGCTTTTTCCGGGTTTTTTTTTTTTTTCAGCTTTATATTTTCAGCTGTATCTATGAGAGTCAAAGAGCCTGGATCTGCTCAATTTGAATCCACCAATCAGAGCTGTCACTTCTGTCTGCTTCATCAGGCTATGTAGTTGTCCCTGTCAGTGCAGCTGCATCCCTTGCTCACACCGACAGAGACATGGGCTTTCTGTAATGTATTTCAGACATGGAGCAGTAGCATCACATCTTAGCAAAAAAATTGTGACTTAAGAGAAACATAATAATTTAGCAGAAATACTATGATTTGGAAGAAATCATAGTATTTGGCAGAAATACTACATTTAGCACAAATCCTATAAAATAGCAGAAATTCTATGTTTTAGCAGAAATACTGTATTTATCACCAATACCAAAAAGTAGCAGAAATACTATGATTTGGTAGAAATCCTATAATTCAGCAGAAATACTATTATTAAGCAGAAATACTATAATTAGCATAAATCTTATAAAATAGCAGAAATAGTATGATTTAACAGAATAGTAATAACTTAAATAGAAAAATTGAAAAGCAAAATGGACAGCTGAAAAATGCTGATGGTAAGGGTTGCTCAAATGTGCTTGTTGAAAGGTAAAAAATTGACAAAAAAAGAAAAGAAAGAAATAACAGCCAGCAGATACACACAATTACAATTATGGACACAAATGGAAACACAAATGCACAGAGAGAGACACACACAGGATGTAATCGAGTCAACCAGTCTAAATATAATCAGTTTGAATCCTACAATGACATGCTGCCATAAAAAGGGTCTCTCACACACACACACACACACACACACACACACACACACACACACACACACACACACAGCAGCAGCAGCAGCAAGTGAACAAACAGTGGCTGTGCATACTGTGTTTCCTGTATGTCCCTAGGTCAGTCAAGCAGCCTGGAGCTGCTGAATTTGAATCCACCAATCAGAGAGGCTGTGTACTTTTTCCCGCCAAAACTGGTGCACCAAGTGCAGGCTTTTACACACATGCAGCACAGAGACAGGATTTTTGCAGTCTATTTCTCATAGTGAGAATTCCCCTCAAACAAACAGCCATAAATTTCTAACCGTAGGGGCTAAAACAGTCATTCTTAGACCATTTTATTCAGAAGACATAGGGGAATCTTGAAATGCTGACCATTTAAAATAAAAATATGAAATATTAGAGATATATGACATAGATGATTGGTGGGCTTAGAAGCCACGAAGGTACCAATATGCAAATTTAAATGTGCCAGGACTCAGATATGATTGGCTGGCTGGGAAGCCATGAAGGTCCCAATATGTAAATTTGAATGTGCCAGGACTCAGATATGATTGGCTGGCTGGGAAGCCATGAAGGTCCCAATATGCAAATTTGAATGTGCCAGGACTCAGATATGATTGGCTGGCTGGGAAGCCGTCCAGGTCCTGATATGTAAATTTGAATATTAGGACTGACTCCCTGGGGACCTGGCAGAAATATATAGAAATACAATGATTACCCAGAAATACTGCATTTACTAGAAATACTATGTTTTAGCACAAATACTATAAAATGGCACAAATACTATAATTAAGCAGAAATATTATATTAAGTACAAATCCTATAAAATAGCAGAAATAGTATGATTTAGCACAAATGCTGTATTTAGCACAAATCTTATAAAATAGCAGAAATAGTATGATTTAGCAGAAATGCTGTATTTAGCACAAATACTGAAAAGCAGCACAAATGCTATGAATTAGCACAATAGTAATAACTTAAATAGAAAAATTGGAAAAGCAAAATGAACAGCTGAAAAATGCTGAACATTCTAAGGGTCACTCAAATGTAATTGTTAAATGAAAAAAGAATCAGCAAAAAAAGTATAACAGTCTCACAATCACAAATATGGACACATATGGAAACACACAAGCACAGAGAGACACACAGGATCAAATTCAGGCAACCAGTCTAAATATATTGAATTTAAATCATACAATAAGATGCTCCCATAAAAACTCTCTCTCGCCCTCTCTCTCTCTCTCTGTCTCTCTCTCACACACACACACACACACACACACACACACACACAGGGAGAGAAAATCAAGTTTCTAGGTCAGTCAAGCAGCCTGGGAGCTGCTAAATTTGAATCCACCAATCAGAGAGGCTGTGTACTTTTTCCCGCCAAAACAGGTGCAGCCGTTTTTACACACACAGAGCACAGAGACAGGATTTCTGCAGTGAATTTCTCATAGTGAGGATTCCTCTCAAACAAATGGCCATAATTTCCTAACCGTAGGGGCTAGAACAGTCATTCTTACACCGTTTTGTTCAGAAGAGATGGGGGAATCTTAAAGTGTTGACAATTTATCATTAAAATATGAATTATTGACGATATTTGACTTCTAATGCACCATAACTGAGTAGAGGCAAGCAAAATCTGCCTTGACTTGCCCTCAAACAACGCTTTCTAACTCTAAATCTATTTGGAGTATCGATATCATTCTTTCACCGTAAGAGACAGCAGGCTTTGGTGAACAGTCATGGAAATTTTCAGGTCTCTGTGGAAATCTATCAAAAAGATATGACGAGAGAAAAAGTGTCTCATTTCCAGAGTTTGAAATCTGAAGAAATCTGAGCGAGGGACGAATTTCCTACCCTCAAACAAACCCAATTCATGGCCAAATGGTAATAGATGAGAAAACAATTCTTGAATTGTGAGCATCAGGAGTATCTGAAGATATATTGGCACAAGCCTCATGTCTTAACTTCGCTTCGTTGGGAGATATGACGATTCAAAATGCCTCTCATTACAGAAATCAAGCGGTGATTTTAAACGAACTCTCCATTGACTTTCTATGGGGATTTTTGAGACTTTGTGTTGGTCTGAGGAGATTTGCCAAAATTCTATAAATCCCACAACAATGATAGTGACATTTTCTGAAAGCCAGCAAAAATACCTACGTTTTGATGTATAATTTGTGTGGGTTGAGTGGAAATTGAGCGAGTAGCAAGAAGTTGTTCGGACATGAAGAGAAAATTGCCAAAGGTACAGTGGCTCACTTAGAACCAACTGCATAGCAACCATAACAACGCATGTATTTTGTGAAAATCACAAAAATGAAACTGAAAACTAAACAGGGATAAGATGAAAATGGTAACAGATATGAAAAGCTGAATCATTCATAAATAGCCCAATAATTGAGAACATTTTAAAGTTTGAATGGTTGTTCTAGGTCAAAGTAGGACAAAGTAGTTAAGTTTCAAAAACAAGCAAGTTTTAGCAGAATTGTGGAAGTTTTC
The DNA here is from genome assembly GCF_001858045.2 of Oreochromis niloticus. NCBI lineage: Eukaryota > Metazoa > Chordata > Actinopteri > Cichliformes > Cichlidae > Oreochromis > Oreochromis niloticus. The sequence goes on from NW_020328629.1 coordinate 18,095, forward strand.
CATTCATTTCAATGGGACAAAAAAAAGCATAAAAAGCTTAATATTTTAAAAAGTATAATAGCAAAAAATACCAAAAGTCATAGCGATCATTAGCAGAAATAGCAGAATAGTTTAAAATTTGAACGGTGAAAATCGGCTGAAAATTGTGGAAGTAGATAAGTGCCAAAAAAAGTACAAAAAAGTGGCAACTAGAATAATAATAATAATAATAATAATAATAAAGTATAAAGAATAAAGAGAAACAGGAACTCAATAGTGTGGATGCATAAAGCATCCACACAACTAGAAAAATTTGCATTTCCTGCGAAAATGCAGTGTGGATGCTGGAACGCTGAAGCTGTCAGCTGAAACTAGCTGAAAAAGCTGAAAAGTTGCAGAAATTGTAAAAACTTTGCGGAAGCAAAGGAACGTTGCTAAAATGTAGTAACTTAGCAGAACTGCAATATCTTAGAGGAAACATAATACTTGGCAGAAATACAATATCATAGCAGAACTTAGCAGAAATATTGTAACTTACCAGAAACACGATAACTTCCCAAAAATACAAGAATTTCGGAGAAATAGTATAAGATAACAGAAAGAATATATTTAGCCAAACATTCTTAAACATTACAGAAATACTACTCTATAGCAGAAATGATATATTTAGAAAGAAAAACATAATATAGTAGAAATACTATGATTTAGCAGAAATCCTACAATATAGCTCAATAACAATGATTTAGAACAGATACTAAGATTTAGCAGAATAGTAATAACTTAAGTGAAAATATTGGAAAGGTAAAATGACAAGCTGAATAAAAAGGAACATGGTTAAGTTTGCTCAAAACTAATTTTTGTTCACCTGTGAAAAAATAAAATAAAAATACATTTAGAAATACAAATAAGAACAGCCAACAGATACACACAAAATTAAATATGGATACACAAATCAACAAATACACACAAAATCAAATATGGATACACAAATGTACAGAGAGAGACACACACACAAGGTCTATGCCAGTCAACCAGTCTGAATATATTATATTTTTATCCAACAATGAGATGCTGCCCTAAAAGGGCTTTGTGTGTGTCTTTCTCTCTCTCTCTCTCTCTCTCTCTCTCTCACACACAACACACACACACACACACACACACT
>NW_020328630.1:0-55000 GCF_001858045.2 Oreochromis niloticus
ATGAAGCAGATTTCAAACTGATCAATCCACATTCATCAATACACAAATCCTGAAAAGTGAGTGAATTGTTCTGTATTTTATGTCTTACAACTGAACAATTTTGAGAGTTATTGTAATGAGTTGAATAAAGTTTGACTTATCTGTTTTGTTTGATTATGTGCCTTAGAATTAGTGCACTTACAGTCCGAAAAATCAGACATATATATCATACACACTGAAGGTTGTACAGTACATTATTAGATTCAACTGAATGAAAATGTTTAACTATGGGGTGAACATTTCTAAGGATATTTTTGGCATTCTATTAACACAATAAAACAACAGAGTCTGTAAACCAAGATGTGTGCTACAGTAACTTACTGTAACATTATATGGTCAAGCTAAACCCACAAATGAAGTCAGAGCGACAGTTCAGACCACCTGGTTTAAACACTTCACATGCACTCAACTCACATGTTCCTAAATGCCCAAAGGTCTCAAATTCCCGATTCTGTGTGTACTTACCTGGTACAACACTATATCATAATGTCTGGGGAGCCGTTAACATAAAAGTAAAAATAATTACTCAGTATGACTTTGGCAAAATGAAAATTTGGAGCAGATGACTCCTATACAGCAGTTTCTACATATTTCAGTCAAATATGGGGCATGTTTAATACACACCCGCTAAATCTACATAAACTTAGCATGGCCGATATTAGGGCCTAATTAAAAATGTAGTATGATGATAAGAGGAGATTTGTAAGTCTGGAAATGTTTTCATAGACTTTTCTATTATTTGATAATTGCCAAGACTGTGCTGACTCACAGCACTAAACTGAATCTCCTATATGAGAACATTTCCTAGCACTGCACATCAGACAAACCTTTACTTCCAGACTTGAGCGATCAGATCAGCAGTCTAGAGAAAGGAAACATTCATCAGATCACTGTTTGATGATTCAGACTGTTGAGCCTCTTCACACACAATCCAATTCACTATGACATAAATTAACTAGTAAAATCCTCATTACTTTAAGGCTTTATGAGCTTACTGTAGTGTAAGAGGAGATAAATGAACTGCAGCGTCTCACATGGCATGTGTAATAAAAGCATTCATTACTACAGAAATGCAAAGAACAGCCATCAATTGGCACAGTGCAGGATATACCAAATATTTCCTACACAGAAGCCTTGTGGCTCCAACATTTTCTACAACAGGTCAGTGCTAATAAGTGTGAAAACCAAACTTTTAAAATGTTAGATACAAAGTAATTAATAATCAGAAGCAACAGAAACCTCATCATGTCTGACATGAATATATAATTTAATACATTTAAATATTAACATGTTACAATAGCAGAGGTGCACCATGTTTTGTAATTAAAATTAAATGTCTTAAAATATTACACTAAAAGTCATTTCATTGTACCCGTTGCTAGGAATATTTATGAATTTTTGCAGTGTACCTTTTGGCAACTTTTCTATCTAATTTTAAACACATTATATTCACTAAATAAGTAATAAACTAATTAGACACACTGGCTGTAATTTACCTAACAATGTCCACTCACACCTTGGTTCTCTTCGTTTTTATTACTGTTAAAGCTTTACTTATACCGAGTCAGGCAAAATACTTCTACAATGTTCTGACTTTAATGTAATACATCAGAATTTGACAGACAATAAATCAATACCTGTGCAGCTCTTAAGTGTTTGAGCAACCACTTATACTGACTCCCTAAAACACTTCATTGTTTTGTCTGCTACTTAAATCACAAACATAAGGAGAAATGAACACTGTATAAGACATCTGACATTTAGTTATGTTTAGATTTGATAAGCCATAAGAAATTTAAATCATACATAATGGGCTATTAAACTTCAGGGACATTTTCAGGGAGAGTCAGAGGGGTCCTGTGTGGGGGCTTTGCTGCTACAGGTCACAAATCCTGTGTGTTTGCCAATCAGTAAATGGAAACATATCACAAAGGTCAAACTACTGTATGTAAGTCGTCAAATGTGCTACGCAATGCCAGGTTCATACTGCTTCAGTTACAATCACTGTTTACTTACCAGCAAAGGCAAAACCAAAGATCTCGTTCACTCTGTGTACAAAAGACAAAGCACAAAAATACAGAATGAGACAACTCAGATCAGCATCACAATCAATATACATCAATCTGTGTAGTCCAAAAGATTCAGTACACTTCTTTGTTTACCACAGCAACAAACAACTCACCTCTTTTTTCTACACCTTATTAAAGATTACTGTCTTCATTAAGGTAAAATGTGGTTTCATCCATTTGTAATAAGCCACACAAGTTTCTCAGTTATGTGATAGCTCTATTAGTTTGGTGCTATTAGATAACACAGATTTAATAAGCAATGATTTGCTACACCTAGCACTGCACACTTTATCAATTGATAAAGTTTAATTTAAAAGCATGAACAATCATAAATGAAAGCTTGGATGATATATTTGTAGGCTTCAACATTTCAGTTGGTCTGCATTCAAATTCTGCTTCCTAAAATATTATCACCTGCACACAGTATCATTTAGTATCATTTAATATGCTGTTGTTTTAATATGTACATATCATATTAATAATATTAATGGCGCACTGCAGCATTTTATTTATTTGAAGGTGGCCTTTTTTATATTTTATTAACTTCTCACTTTGTGAAAATTAAACAGAGCTGCAGGTGTAGGTTTTACTTAAAAACAAACCAGTCTGCACAACTAGTGTTTGTTAAACAGTTCTTAAAATTTAACTAAAAAACTAAAATTGATTAATTAAAAAAAAACTTCTTCTTGTTAAGAAATGTTATTATTCTTATATTATGTGTTTTATCCTCACTCTCTCTCTCCCTTCTGTTAATTAACCCACACACAGACACACCGGCACAGGCACGTTACTCTTTTTCTCCCGGCCTTCTGTCAGAGGCGGTAAATGGCTCCTTTGAAGTTACCGACCCTGCTGCTTCAGCAGCTTATCAGTGGTTCTAAGATGGCAGCTTATTACCTTATAACCTATAGAATGAGGCCGTTTTAACTGACTGATTTGTGAAGAGGAGAACTAACTTCAGCTTCCCTAAGAGACTCAGAAACACTAACACACCAATGAACCAAATACAACACAATAACTGTATTAAACAATCAAATGAACCAAATACATTTTGCACTGGGCCTATAGGAGCTAGGCTAGGCGTTAGCACTTTGTTGTTAGGGCTAGCTTACCAAACACTCCTTTTAAATACTAAAATTACAACGTTTCACTAACAAGCAGCCATTGTGTTACTTTAATATGACTTATACTTAGACTGGCTTTATAAGTCACTAACAACAACTCGGTAAATCACTCAAACAGCTTATAGACATTTTATTTGAGAAAAGAGAGACAGAGAAGCAGCGCTTACCGGCAGGGATCAAGCAGAGAGTGGGAGGAGATTCAGGAGTCAGCCAGAGACGTAAAATAAGAGGCATTCACGGGTAGTGGGAAACTCCGCCATGCCAATTTTGTGTAATGGCATTGGCATTGAAAATGCCAATTTTGTGTAATTTACAAAAATATATGTAAATTTAAATAGTATTAAACTAGATATTTTTGGAACAGAAAACAACTAGCAGAGATTTAATTCTATAAGTTGAATAAATATTTCAAACATGATTATTTTAATTTGAAATTATGGTTAAAAGTCATGAATAAATATAAGGTCATTATGTTAAAATGTACTGTTTTATGATATATTTATTTAACTGGCTGGAGTAATAAGAACAGTCTTCTCCTGAACAACAAAACCAAGGGGCTGGTGTTGGTGTTCACCTAAGCATCCTCACAGGACAGTAGGAGCTGCAGAGGCTCGCCTCGCTGCACTGCAGGAATCAGAGGTTCAGGAGGTACTTTAACCCCACTGCCATGAGGGTTTCAACAGTGACTCCTGACATGTTCATTGCACATTTATTTATTTTATTCTAATACATATTGGTTATAATCATATGGATTCTAACCTAAATAGACTTGCACCCACTTGTTCACCCCTGCTGCAGTGAGGTAAAGGTGTGGCTTTCTCCAACAAGACTCTTCAGTGAAGGTTTTAAAGACAACCATCTAAACCAGGGGTCAGCAACATTTAAGACCCAAAGAGCCATTTGGACCCGATTGCACGAAAAAGAAAACACTGGGAGCCACAAATACTTTTTGACATCTGAAATGAAGATAACACTTCACACATTGTTTTTTACCTTTATACTCTGTATAAACAACTATACTGTTTTGCTTATGAAATCCATGAAATGCTACAAAGTAAATGAAATTTTATTTATGTAATGGACACATTTTGAACTCTTAAAAATAACAAAAAGTAAAAACATCCAGTTGAAGGTCTCTCTTAAATGAATTGAAAAGCTGAACTTGAATTGTCCATGTATCAAACAAAAACTGATCCTTATATCACCTTTGGGCTTTCAGCGCATAAAGGGCCTTCACCTGAATTTGGAAAAAAGCACTATGCTCCTAAAAAATGAATAATAAATATTTGCAAAATATCTACATAAATATTTATTTTACCTGGTTAACATGCATGGCGGGTTGAGGCCTGCTAAAATTTATGTTAGTTACAGAAATATTGTAACTCAGCAGAAACATAGTAACTTGGAAGAAGTAGTACAACATTGCAGAAGTGTTGTAATACAGCAGAAATGTTAATATGTAGCGCAAACCTAAAAACCAGGAAGAAATGGTGTAAGAGTATAACTTAATATACAGTAGTATAATAGTAACACATAGTAGAAATGCAACATAGGAGCTGAAATAGTATAATTTAGCAGAAAAGTAATAATTTAGCATAAAAGTAATAATTTAGCGGAAATATTGGAAATGCAAAACAGCCAGCTTCAAAAAGCTGAAGTTTCCTCAAAAAATTAGTTGTTGTTCAACTGTGAAAACTTGTCAGAAACATTAGAAATGTTACAGAGGAACTGCCAGCAGATACACAAAGCTAAGGCAAAAATTAGATGCCTAGCAATGTTTACAAATAGGGACAAACACACACAGTGATAAATAACCCATATTCAGAAAACAATGTGCAAAAACATGGATGCAAGCATAAACACAGACATACATACAAACATACACACACAAGGGCACACAGGGACAAACAAACGTGTCCTGTGTGTTTCTATGCCAGTCAATCAGTCTGAATCTGGTCAAGTTGAATACACTAATGGATGCTGGTCACCAACGAATAAAAATTGAGTCACACAAGCACAGACAAAGACACACACACACACACACACTTCTGTAAAGTTATTAGAAGTTAAAAAACTTCAAACACTGACATTGGCTTTTTCCGGGTTTTTTTTTTTTTCAGCTTTATATTTTCAGCTGTATCTATGAGAGTCAAAGAGCCTGGATCTGCTCAATTTGAATCCACCAATCAGAGCTGTCACTTCTGTCTGCTTCATCAGGCTATGTAGTTGTCCCTGTCAGTGCAGCTGCATCCCTTGCTCACACCGACAGAGACATGGGCTTTCTGTAATGTATTTCAGACATGGAGCAGTAGCATCACATCTTAGCAAAAAAATTGTGACTTAAGAGAAACATAATAATTTAGCAGAAATACTATGATTTGGAAGAAATCATAGTATTTGGCAGAAATACTACATTTAGCACAAATCCTATAAAATAGCAGAAATTCTATGTTTTAGCAGAAATACTGTATTTATCACCAATACCAAAAAGTAGCAGAAATACTATGATTTGGTAGAAATCCTATAATTCAGCAGAAATACTATTATTAAGCAGAAATACTATAATTAGCATAAATCTTATAAAATAGCAGAAATAGTATGATTTAACAGAATAGTAATAACTTAAATAGAAAAATTGAAAAAGCAAAATGGACAGCTGAAAAAATGCTGATGGTAAGGGTTGCTCAAATGTGCTTGTTGAAAGGTAAAAAATTGACAAAAAAAGAAAAGAAAGAAATAACAGCCAGCAGATACACACAATTACAATTATGGACACAAATGGAAACACAAATGCACAGAGAGAGACACACACAGGATGTAATCGAGTCAACCAGTCTAAATATAATCAGTTTGAATCCTACAATGACATGCTGCCATAAAAAGGGTCTCTCACACACACACACACACACACACACACACACACACACACACACACACACACACACACACACAGCAGCAGCAGCAGCAAGTGAACAAACAGTGGCTGTGCATACTGTGTTTCCTGTATGTCCCTAGGTCAGTCAAGCAGCCTGGAGCTGCTGAATTTGAATCCACCAATCAGAGAGGCTGTGTACTTTTTCCCGCCAAAACTGGTGCACCAAGTGCAGGCTTTTACACACATGCAGCACAGAGACAGGATTTTTGCAGTCTATTTCTCATAGTGAGAATTCCCCTCAAACAAACAGCCATAAATTTCTAACCGTAGGGGCTAAAACAGTCATTCTTAGACCATTTTATTCAGAAGACATAGGGGAATCTTGAAATGCTGACCATTTAAAATAAAAATATGAAATATTAGAGATATATGACATAGATGATTGGTGGGCTTAGAAGCCACGAAGGTACCAATATGCAAATTTAAATGTGCCAGGACTCAGATATGATTGGCTGGCTGGGAAGCCATGAAGGTCCCAATATGTAAATTTGAATGTGCCAGGACTCAGATATGATTGGCTGGCTGGGAAGCCATGAAGGTCCCAATATGCAAATTTGAATGTGCCAGGACTCAGATATGATTGGCTGGCTGGGAAGCCGTCCAGGTCCTGATATGTAAATTTGAATATTAGGACTGACTCCCTGGGGACCTGGCAGAAATATATAGAAATACAATGATTACCCAGAAATACTGCATTTACTAGAAATACTATGTTTTAGCACAAATACTATAAAATGGCACAAATACTATAATTAAGCAGAAATATTATATTAAGTACAAATCCTATAAAATAGCAGAAATAGTATGATTTAGCACAAATGCTGTATTTAGCACAAATCTTATAAAATAGCAGAAATAGTATGATTTAGCAGAAATGCTGTATTTAGCACAAATACTGAAAAGCAGCACAAATGCTATGAATTAGCACAATAGTAATAACTTAAATAGAAAAATTGGAAAAGCAAAATGAACAGCTGAAAAAATGCTGAACATTCTAAGGGTCACTCAAATGTAATTGTTAAATGAAAAAAGAATCAGCAAAAAAAAGTATAACAGTCTCACAATCACAAATATGGACACATATGGAAACACACAAGCACAGAGAGACACACAGGATCAAATTCAGGCAACCAGTCTAAATATATTGAATTTAAATCATACAATAAGATGCTCCCATAAAAACTCTCTCTCGCCCTCTCTCTCTCTCTCTGTCTCTCTCTCACACACACACACACACACACACACACACACACACAGGGAGAGAAAATCAAGTTTCTAGGTCAGTCAAGCAGCCTGGGAGCTGCTAAATTTGAATCCACCAATCAGAGAGGCTGTGTACTTTTTCCCGCCAAAACAGGTGCAGCCGTTTTTACACACACAGAGCACAGAGACAGGATTTCTGCAGTGAATTTCTCATAGTGAGGATTCCTCTCAAACAAATGGCCATAATTTCCTAACCGTAGGGGCTAGAACAGTCATTCTTACACCGTTTTGTTCAGAAGAGATGGGGGAATCTTAAAGTGTTGACAATTTATCATTAAAATATGAATTATTGACGATATTTGACTTCTAATGCACCATAACTGAGTAGAGGCAAGCAAAATCTGCCTTGACTTGCCCTCAAACAACGCTTTCTAACTCTAAATCTATTTGGAGTATCGATATCATTCTTTCACCGTAAGAGACAGCAGGCTTTGGTGAACAGTCATGGAAATTTTCAGGTCTCTGTGGAAATCTATCAAAAAGATATGACGAGAGAAAAAAGTGTCTCATTTCCAGAGTTTGAAATCTGAAGAAATCTGAGCGAGGGACGAATTTCCTACCCTCAAACAAACCCAATTCATGGCCAAATGGTAATAGATGAGAAAACAATTCTTGAATTGTGAGCATCAGGAGTATCTGAAGATATATTGGCACAAGCCTCATGTCTTAACTTCGCTTCGTTGGGGAGATATGACGATTCAAAAATGCCTCTCATTACAGAAATCAAGCGGTGATTTTAAACGAACTCTCCATTGACTTTCTATGGGGATTTTTGAGACTTTGTGTTGGTCTGAGGAGATTTGCCAAAATTCTATAAATCCCACAACAATGATAGTGACATTTTCTGAAAGCCAGCAAAAATACCTACGTTTTGATGTATAATTTGTGTGGGTTGAGTGGAAATTGAGCGAGTAGCAAGAAGTTGTTCGGACATGAAGAGAAAATTGCCAAAGGTACAGTGGCTCACTTAGAACCAACTGCATAGCAACCATAACAACGCATGTATTTTGTGAAAAATCACAAAAATGAAACTGAAAACTTAAACAGGGATAAGATGAAAATGGTAACAGATATGAAAAAGCTGAATCATTCATAAATAGCCCAATAATTTGAGAACATTTTAAAGTTTGAATGGTTGTTCTAGGTCAAAGTAGGACAAAGTAGTTAAGTTTCAAAAACAAGCAAGTTTTAGCAGAATTGTGGAAGTTTTCCATTCATTTCAATGGGACAAAAAAAAGCATAAAAAGCTTAATATTTTAAAAAGTATAATAGCAAAAAATACCAAAAGTCATAGCGATCATTAGCAGAAATAGCAGAATAGTTTAAAATTTGAACGGTGAAAATCGGCTGAAAATTGTGGAAGTAGATAAGTGCCAAAAAAAGTACAAAAAAGTGGCAACTAGAATAATAATAATAACTAGAAAAATTTGCATTTCCTGCGAAAATGCAGTGTGGATGCTGTAATGCTGAAGCTGTCTGCTGAAACAAGCAGAAAAAGCTGAAAAGTTGCAGAATTTGTAAAAACTTTGCAGAAGAAAAGGAACTTTGCTAAAATGTAGTAACTTAGCAGAACTGCAATATCTTAGAGGAAACATAATACTTGGCAGAAATACAATAGCATAGCAGAACTTAGCAGAAATATTGTAACTTACCAGAAACACGATAACTTCTCAAAAATACAAGAATTTAGGAGAAATAGTATAAGATAACAGAAAGAATATATTTAGGCAAACATTCTTAAACATTACAGAAATACTATGATTTAGAAAAACAGTACAACATAGCAGAAATGCTGCGATTTACCAGAGACACTGTAATTTACTATTAATATTGAAATTTTTTTTTAAAAATACTATGTTTTAGCAAAATACTGTAATTTGACAGAAATACTATCATTCGGCAGAAATACTATGTTTCAGCAGAAATACTCTGGTTTAGCACAAATATTATAACATAGCAGTAATACAATTATATAGCAGAAATGCTATATTTAGAAAGAAAAATATAATATAGTAGAAATCCTATGATTTAGCAGAAATACTGTAATCAGCACATATACTGTAACATGACAGAAATTCCTCCACTTAGTAGTAATACTGTAACATAAAACAAATGTTATGATTTGGCACAAAAACCATAATTTGGCAAAATACTATGATTTAGCAGAAATACTATGATTGAGCAGAAGTACTAAGATGTAGTAAAAGTACTTTGATTTAACAGAAATACAATTATGGAGGAGTAATACTTTAAAATGGGAGAAATATTGATACACACACACATACACAGAGCCTAAAGGGAAGAGTATTTGTGCCATGGAGTGTTAACAAGAATCTGAGGTCCATATTAGAAAAGCTGCTAAAATCATAAAAGTTTGCAGAATTGTAATAAATGATGAATATCAATTACTGGTCTGTGATAGTGTATTAATTTGTAGGGAAAAAAAACATGTTGCCCAAGGTGTAATTGAACCCACGACCTTTTGGTTGCAGACCTGTGTCATTACCAACTGCGCCACTGGGAAAGAGAGCGAGCGCCTGGAAAACAGGGTGATGAGCAGTCAGAATTAGATTGCGGTGAGAGGCGAAAAAGACAGTTTTTTGGAGTTACAAAACGTCGTGTAACTCAAAAACTAGGTGCACTAGAAGCATAATTCTTGTACTGGGTGAATCAGCGTACTTTCGTGTGATTTGCATTGCTCTTTGTACATCTGTCGCTGAGATATGACGAGAGAAGAAAGGGCAGACCTCAGATATGATTGGCTGGCTGGGAAGCCGTGCAGGCCCTGATATGTAAATTTTATATGTATCAGTCCTCACAGAGGATTAGCTGCCTGGGGTCCTGGCAGAAATATATACAAATAGTATGATTAAGCATAAATACTACATTTAGTAGAAATACTATGTTTTAGCACAAATACTATAAAATGGCAGAAATACTATAATTAAGCAGAAATACTATATTTGGCAGAAACACTATATTTAGTACAAATCTTATGAAATAGCAGAAATAGTATGATTTAGCAGAAATGCTGTATTTAGCACAAATCTCATAAAATAGCAGACATAGTATGATTTTGCAGAAATGCTGTATTTAGCACAAATACTGAAAAGCAGCAGAAATGCTATGACTCAACACAATAGTAATAACTTAAATAGAAAAATTGGAAAAGCAAAATGGACAGCTGAAAGAATCCTGAACATGCTAAGGGTCCCTCAAATGTAATTGTTAAATGAAAAAAATCAGCAAAAAAAAGTATAACAGTGACACAATCACAAATATGGACACATATGGAAACACAGATGCACAGAGAGACACACAGAGGATCAAATTCAGTCAACCAGTCTAAATATATTGAATTTAAATCATACAATAAGATGCTCCCATAAAAACTCTCTCTCGCCCTCTCTATCTCTCTCTCTCTGTCTCTCACACACACACACACACACACACACACACACACACACACACACACACACACACAGGGAGAGAAAATCAAGTTTCTAGGTCAGTCAAGCAGCCTGGGAGCTGCTAAATTTGAATCCACCAATCAGAGAGGCTGTGTACTTTTTCCCGCCAAAACAGGTGCAGCCGTTTTTACACACACAGAGCACAGAGACAGGATTTCTGCAGTGAATTTCTCATAGTGAGGATTCCTCTCAAACAAATGGCCATAATTTCCTAACCGTAGGGGCTAGAACAGTCATTCTTACACCGTTTTGTTCAGAAGAGATGGGGGAATCTTAAAGTGTTGACACTTTATCATTAAAATATGAATTATTGAAGATATTTGACTTCTAATGCACCATAACTGAGTAGAGGCAAGCAAAATCTGCCTTGACTTGCCCTCAAACAACGCTTTCTAACTCTAAATCTATTTGGAGTATCGATATCATTCTTTCACCGTAAGAGACAGCAGGCTTTGGTGAACAATCATGGAAATTTTCAGGTCTCTGTGGAAATCCATTAAAAAGATATGACAAGAGAAAAAAGTGGTTCATTTCCAGAGTTTGAAATCTGAAGAAATCTGAGCAAAGGACGAATTTCCTACCCTCAAACAAGTCTAACTCATTTCAGAACGGTAATAGGTGAGAAAGAAATTCTTGAATTGTGAGCATCAGGAGTGTCTGAAGATATACGGGGACAAGCCTCATGTTTTAACTTCGCTTCGTTAAGGAGATATGACGATTCGAATATGCCTCTCATTAGAGAAATCAAGCGATGATTTTGAACAAGCTCTCCATTGACTTTCTATGGAGAGTTTTCTGACTTTGTGTTGGTCTGAGGTGATTTGCCAAAATTCTATAAATCTCACAACAATGATAGTAACATTTTCTGAAAGCCAGCAAAAATACCTACGTTTTGATGTATAATTTGTGTGGGTTAAGTGAAAATTGAGCGAGTAGCAAGAAGTTGTTCGGACATGAAGAGAAAATTGCCAAAGGTACAGTGGCTCACTTAGAACCAACTGCATAGCAACCATAACAACGCATGTATTTTGTGAAAAATCACAAAGATGAAACTCAAAACTTAGAGAGGGATACGATGAAAACGGTAACAGATATGAAAAAGCTGAATCATTCATGAATAGCCCAATAATTTGTGAACATTTTAAAGTTTGAATGGTTGTTCTAGGCGAAAGTATGAGAACGTAGTTAAGTTTCAAAAAGAGTAAGTTTTAGCAGAATTGCGGAAGTTTCCCATTCATTTCAATGGGACAAATTAAAGGAAAAAACGTAATATTTTAAAAAGTATAAGAGATAAAATACCAAAAGTCATAGCATCATTAGCAGAAATAGCAGAATAGTTTAAAATTTGAACGGTGAAAATCGGCTGAAAATTGTGGAAGTAGAAAGTGCCAAAAAACGTACGGAAGCAACTGGAATAATAATAATAATAATAATAATAAAGTATAAAGAATAAAGAGAAACAGGAACTCAATAGTGTGGATGCCTCCAGCATCCACACAACTAGAAAAATTTGCATTTCCTGTGAAAATGCAGTGTGGATGCTGTAATGCTGAAGCTGTCTGCTGAAACAAGCAGAAAAAGCTGAAAAGTTGCAGAATTTGTAAAAACTTTGCAGAAGAAAAGGAACTTTGCTAAAATGTAGTAACTTAGCAGAACTGCAATATCTTAGAGGAAACATAATACTTGGCAGAAATACAATAGCATAGCAGAACTTAGCAGAAATATTGTAACTTACCAGAAACACGATAACTTCTCAAAAATACAAGAATTTAGGAGAAATAGTATAAGATAACAGAAAGAATATATTTAGGCAAACATTCTTAAACATTACAGAAATACTATGATTTAGAAAAACAGTACAACATAGTAGAAATGCTGCGATTTACCAGAGACACTGTAATTTACTATTAATATTGAAATTTTTTTTAAAAATACTATGTTTTAGCAAAAATACTGTAAAAAAAAGTTTGACAGAATACTATCATTCGGCAGAAATACTATGTTTCAGCAGAAATACTCTGGTTTAGCACAAATATTATAACATAGCAGTAATACAATTATATAGCAGAAATGCTATATTTAGAAAGAAAAATATAATATAGTAGAAATCCTATGATTTAGCAGAAATACTGTAATCAGCACATATACTGTAACATGACAGAAATTCCTCCACTTAGTAGTAATACTGTAACATAAAACAAATGTTATGATTTGGCACAAAAACCATAATTTGGCAAAATACTATGATTTAGCAGAAATACTATGATTGAGCAGAAGTACTAAGATGTAGTAAAAGTACTTTGATTTAACAGAAATACAATTATGGAGGAGTAATACTTTAAAATGGGAGAAATATTGATACACACACACATACACAGAGCCTAAAGGGAAGAGTATTTGTGCCATGGAGTGTTAACAAGAATCTGAGGTCCATATTAGAAAAGCTGCTAAAATCATAAAAGTTTGCAGAATTGTAATAAATGATGAATATGAATTAGTGGTCTGTGATAGTGTATTAATTTGTAGGGAAAAAAAACATGTTGCCCAAGGTGTAATTGAACCCACGACCTTTTGGTTGCAGACCTGTGTCATTACCAACTGTGCCACTGGGAAAGAGAGCGAGCGCCTGGAAAACAGGGTGATGAGCAGTCAGAATTAGATTGCGGTGAGAGGCGAAAAAGACAGTTTTTTGGAGTTACAAAACGTCGTGTAACTCAAAAACTAGGTGCACTAGAAGCATAATTCTTGTACTGGGTGAATCAGCGTACTTTCGTGTACTTTGACTGTGATTTGCATTGCTCTTTGTACATCTGTCGCTGAGATATGACGAGAGAAGAAAGGGCAGACCTCAGATATGATTGGCTGGCTGGGAAGCCGTGCAGGCCCTGATATGTAAATTTTATATGTATCAGTCCTCACAGAGGATTAGCTGCCTGGGGTCCTGGCAGAAATATATACAAATAGTATGATTAAGCATAAATACTACATTTAGTAGAAATACTATGTTTTAGCACAAATACTATAAAATGGCAGAAATACTATAATTAAGCAGAAATACTATATTTGGCAGAAACACTATATTTAGTACAAATCTTATGAAATAGCAGAAATAGTATGATTTAGCAGAAATGCTGTATTTAGCACAAATCTCATAAAATAGCAGACATAGTATGATTTTGCAGAAATGCTGTATTTAGCACAAATACTGAAAAGCAGCAGAAATGATATGACTCAACACAATAGTAATAACTTAAATAGAAAAAGTGGAAAAGCAAAATGGACAGCTGAAAGAATCCTGAACATGCTAAGGGTCCCTCAAATGTAATTGTTAAATGAAAAAAATCAGCAAAAAAAAGTATAACAGTGACACAATCACAAATATGGACACATATGGAAACACACATGCACAGAGAGACACACAGAGGATCAAATTCAGTCAACCAGTCTAAATATATTGAATTTAAATCATACAATAAGATGCTCCCATAAAAACTCTCTCTCGCCCTCTCTATCTCTCTCTCTCTGTCTCTCACACACACACACACACACACACACACACACACACACACACACACACACAGGGAGAGAAAATCAAGTTTCTAGGTCAGTCAAGCAGCCTGGGAGCTGCTAAATTTGAATCCACCAATCAGAGAGGCTGTGTACTTTTTCCCGCCAAAACAGGTGCAGCCGTTTTTACACACACAGAGCACAGAGACAGGATTTATGCAGTGAATTTCTCATAGTGAGGATTCCTCTCAAACAAATGGCCATAATTTCCTAACCGTAGGGGCTAGAACAGTCATTCTTACACCGTTTTGTTCAGAAGAGATGGGGGAATCTTAAAGTGTTGACACTTTATCATTAAAATATGAATTATTGAAGATATTTGACTTCTAATGCACCATAACTGAGTAGAGGCAAGCAAAATCTGCCTTGACTTGCCCTCAAACAACGCTTTCTAACTCTAAATCTATTTGGAGTATCGATATCATTCTTTCACCGTAAGAGACAGCAGGCTTTGGTGAACAATCATGGAAATTTTCAGGTCTCTGTGGAAATCCATTAAAAAGATATGACAAGAGAAAAAAGTGGTTCATTTCCAGAGTTTGAAATCTGAAGAAATCTGAGCAAAGGACGAATTTCCTACCCTCAAACAAGTCTAACTCATTTCAGAACGGTAATAGGTGAGAAAGAAATTCTTGAATTGTGAGCATCAGGAGTGTCTGAAGATATACGGGGACAAGCCTCATGTTTTAACTTCGCTTCGTTAAGGAGATATGACGATTCGAATATGCCTCTCATTAGAGAAATCAAGCGATGATTTTGAACAAGCTCTCCATTGACTTTCTATGGAGAGTTTTCTGACTTTGTGTTGGTCTGAGGTGATTTGCCAAAATTCTATAAATCTCACAACAATGATAGTAACATTTTCTGAAAGCCAGCAAAAATACCTACGTTTTGATGTATAATTTGTGTGGGTTAAGTGAAAATTGAGCGAGTAGCAAGAAGTTGTTCGGACATGAAGAGAAAATTGCCAAAGGTACAGTGGCTCACTTAGAACCAACTGCATAGCAACCATAACAACGCATGTATTTTGTGAAAAATCACAAAGATGAAACTCAAAACTTAGAGAGGGATACGATGAAAACGGTAACAGATATGAAAAAGCTGAATCATTCATGAATAGCCCAATAATTTGTGAACATTTTAAAATTTGAATGGTTGTTCTAGGCGAAAGTATGAGAACGTAGTTAAGTTTCAAAAAAGAGTAAGTTTTAGCAGAATTGCGGAAGTTTCCCATTCATTTCAATGGGACAAATTAAAGGAAAAAAACGTAATATTTTAAAAAGTATAAGAGTTAAAAATACCAAAAGTCATAGCAATCATTAGCAGAAATAGCAGAATAGTTTAAAATTTGAACGGTGAAAATCGGCTGAAAATTGTGGAAGTAGAAAAGTGCCAAAAAACGTACGGAAGCAACTGGAATAATAATAATAATAATAATAATAAAGTATAAAGAATAAAGAGAAACAGGAACTCAATAGTGTGGATGCCTCCAGCATCCACACAATAACTAGAAAAATTTGCATTTCCTGCGAAAATGCTGTGTGGATGCCTTAACGCTGAAGCTGTCTGCTGAAAAGCTGAAAAAGATGAAAAGTTGCAAAAAGTTGTATGGTGGTGAAAAAAAAAAATTGTCCTGAGCAGGATTCGAACCTGGCCCTACCAGGCTCAAAGCAGCTACTCATCTCACTGAGCTAAACTCACTCTCTCAAAAAAGAGGAGGAGAGACCGACAATTCTGCTAAAATGAGCAGAAGCTGCTGAGAATTGTGCTGAGAAGAGGTGAAAAGGCTGAAAATTTTGCAGAAAAGAGGTAAATCAGCAGAATTTCTGCAGAAAAGAGGCAGAACAAAAGAGAAAACTGAAAACAGGTTTTGCCATGACCGGGATTTGAACCTGGCCCTTCTGGTCTCAAGGGAGCTGCTCATCTCACTGAACCAAACTCACTCTCACAAAAACAAGAGATGGAGCAACTGACAATTTTGCTAAATGAGCAGAAGCTGCTGAGAACTGTGCTGAGAAGAAGTGAAAAGGCTGAAAATTTTGCAGAAAAGAGGTGAATCAGCAGAATTTCTGCAGAAAAGAGGTAAAGAAGCAATAAGTTGCGCTGAAAAGAGATGAATCAGCAGAATTTCTGCTCAAAAGAGTTTTTTTTCTGAAAACAGCTGAGATTTGTGCTGATAAGAGGTGAAAAGGCTGAACATTTTGCAGAAAAGAGGTGAATCAGCAGAATTTCTGCAGAAAAGAGGTAAAAAAGCAATAAGTTGCGCTGAAAAGAGATGAATCAGCAGAGTTTCTGCTGAAAAGAGTTTTGTTTTTCTGAAAACAGCCAAAAAAGCTGGAATTTGTGCTGAAAAGGGGTGAAAAAAATGAAAAATTTGCCTACAGGGGTGAAGAAGCTAAAGTATACCAAATCAAAGTATTTGTGCCAAAACATAGTGTTTCTGCTATATTGTGGTACTACTACATTACAACATGAATACGGATTAAAGATGAAAGAAACTGGCAACAAATTCCTCCACTACAAACCAGTCTGATACCACTTCTTTGCAGTGTTCACGTTTACTAAGGCACTACCCAAAAGGCGCCACGAGAGGGCACTCCAACACAAGAGATGAGGTGAATGAGCAGAATTTCTGCTGAAAAGAGGCAGAAGGTTCTGTATGTAGAAAAAGAAACACTGTTGAACCATGTGTGAAATAAATAAAGAAATGAAATGAAAGAACAACCTGGTTCTGCTCAAATTCACCAATCAGAGGTACTGCCTCAGTCTGCTTCATCAGGCTGTGTACTTGTTTCTGCCATGGAGCGTTAACAAGAATCTGAGGTCCATATTAGAAAAGCTGCTAAAATCATAAAACTTTGCAGAATTGTAATAAATTAGCAATATAAATTACAGGTCTGTGATAGTGTATAAATTTGTAGTGAAAAAAAAAAACGTGGACCAAGGTGGGATTGAACCCACGACCTTTGAGCTGCAGAGCCGTGTCATTACTGATTGCGCCACCTGGAAAGTGGGTGGCGGTCTGAAAGACAGATACTTGGGCAGTCAGAAAATAGATCGCGGTGAGAGGCGAAAAACGCCGTTTTTTGGAGTTACAAAACGTGGTGTAACTCAAAAACTAGGAGGGCTAGCAGCATAATTCTTGTACTGGGTGAATCAGCGGACTTTGGTGTATTTTGACTGCGATTTTCATAGCTCTTTCTACCTCTGTCGCGGAGATATGACAGGAGAAGAAACGGCTTCATTTCCAGAGTTTGAAGACTGAGAGGAGGACAGATTTCCACCCCTCAAACAAACGTAATTCATTGCTTAACGGTAAGATAATTGTAAAAACTGCTTCCACTGTGAGTGTCAGCAGTGTCTGAAGATATATTGGCACAAGCCTCATGTCCTAACTTTGCTTTGTTAAGGAGATATGGCGATTTGAAAATGCCTCCTGTTACAGAATTTCAGCTCTGAATTTCAAAACCTCCCCATAGACTTTGAATGGGGAGTATCCAGACCATGTGTCACTTCAAGGCAAATTGCGAAAAAACGGTAAATCTCACAATAAAGATAGTAACATTGTCTGAAAGCCAGCAAAAATACCTACGTTTTGATGTATAGTTTATGGGGGTTGAGTGAAAATTGAGTGAGCAGCAAGAAGTTGTTCGGACATGAAGAGAAGTTTCAGAAAGGACCAGTGCTCACTCTGAGTTAATTGCACAGAATTGTGGAAGTTTCCCATTCATTTCAATGGGACAAATTAAAGGAAAAAAGTGTAATATTTTAAAAAGTATAACATTAATAAACACCAAAAGTCATAGCAGTCATTAGCAGAAAGAGCAGAACAGTTTAGAGTTTGAACGGAGAAAATCGGCTGAAAACTGAGGCAGTAGTTAAGTGCCAAAAAACGGAGCAACTAGAAGAATAAAGATAAAGAATAAAGAGAAACAGGAACACAATAGTGTGGAAGCCCTTTAGGGCATCCACACAATTTGCATTTCCTGCGAAAATGCAGTGTGGATGCTGTAATGCTGAAGCTGTCTGCTGAAACAAACAGAAAAAGCTGAAAAGTTGCAGAATTTGTAAAAACTTTGCAGAAGAAAAGGAACTTTGCTAAAATGTAGTAACTTAGCAGAACTGCAATATCTTAGAGGAAACATAATACTTGGCAGAAATACAATAGCATAGCAGAACTTAGCAGAAATATTGTAACTTACCAGAAACACGATAACTTCTCAAAAATACAAGAATTTAGGAGAAATAGTATAAGATAACAGAAAGAATATATTTAGGCAAACATTCTTAAACATTACAGAAATACTATGATTTAGAAAAACAGTACAACATAGCAGAAATGCTGCGATTTACCAGAGACACTGTAATTTACTATTAATATTGAAATTTTTTTTTAAAAATACTATGTTTTAGCAAAAATACTGTAATTTGACAGAAATACTATCATTCGGCAGAAATACTATGTTTCAGCAGAAATACTCTGGTTTAGCACAAATATTATAACATAGCAGTAATACAATTATATAGCAGAAATGCTATATTTAGAAAGAAAAATATAATATAGTAGAAATCCTATGATTTAGCAGAAATACTGTAATCAGCACATATACTGTAACATGACAGAAATTCCTCCACTTAGTAGTAATACTGTAACATAAAACAAATGTTATGATTTGGCACAAAAACCATAATTTGGCAAAATACTATGATTTAGCAGAAATACTATGATTGAGCAGAAGTACTAAGATGTAGTAAAAGTACTTTGATTTAACAGAAATACAATTATGGAGGAGTAATACTTTAAAATGGGAGAAATATTGATACACACACACATACACAGAGCCTAAAGGGAAGAGTATTTGTGCCATGGAGTGTTAACAAGAATCTGAGGTCCATATTAGAAAAGCTGCTAAAATCATAAAAGTTTGCAGAATTGTAATAAATGATGAATATCAATTACTGGTCTGTGATAGTGTATTAATTTGTAGGGAAAAAAAACATGTTGCCCAAGGTGTAATTGAACCCACGACCTTTTGGTTGCAGACCTGTGTCATTACCAACTGCGCCACTGGGAAAGAGAGCGAGCGCCTGGAAAACAGGGTGATGAGCAGTCAGAATTAGATTGCGGTGAGAGGCGAAAAAGACAGTTTTTTGGAGTTACAAAACGTCGTGTAACTCAAAAACTAGGTGCACTAGAAGCATAATTCTTGTACTGGGTGAATCAGCGTACTTTCGTGTGATTTGCATTGCTCTTTGTACATCTGTCGCTGAGATATGACGAGAGAAGAAAGGGCAGACCTCAGATATGATTGGCTGGCTGGGAAGCCGTGCAGGCCCTGATATGTAAATTTTATATGTATCAGTCCTCACAGAGGATTAGCTGCCTGGGGTCCTGGCAGAAATATATACAAATAGTATGATTAAGCATAAATACTACATTTAGTAGAAATACTATGTTTTAGCACAAATACTATAAAATGGCAGAAATACTATAATTAAGCAGAAATACTATATTTGGCAGAAACACTATATTTAGTACAAATCTTATGAAATAGCAGAAATAGTATGATTTAGCAGAAATGCTGTATTTAGCACAAATCTCATAAAATAGCAGACATAGTATGATTTTGCAGAAATGCTGTATTTAGCACAAATACTGAAAAGCAGCAGAAATGCTATGACTCAACACAATAGTAATAACTTAAATAGAAAAATTGGAAAAGCAAAATGGACAGCTGAAAGAATCCTGAACATGCTAAGGGTCCCTCAAATGTAATTGTTAAATGAAAAAAATCAGCAAAAAAAAGTATAACAGTGACACAATCACAAATATGGACACATATGGAAACACAGATGCACAGAGAGACACACAGAGGATCAAATTCAGTCAACCAGTCTAAATATATTGAATTTAAATCATACAATAAGATGCTCCCATAAAAACTCTCTCTCGCCCTCTCTATCTCTCTCTCTCTGTCTCTCACACACACACACACACACACACACACACACACACACACACACACACACACACACAGGGAGAGAAAATCAAGTTTCTAGGTCAGTCAAGCAGCCTGGGAGCTGCTAAATTTGAATCCACCAATCAGAGAGGCTGTGTACTTTTTCCCGCCAAAACAGGTGCAGCCGTTTTTACACACACAGAGCACAGAGACAGGATTTCTGCAGTGAATTTCTCATAGTGAGGATTCCTCTCAAAGAAATGGCCATAATTTCCTAACCGTAGGGGCTAGAACAGTCATTCTTACACCGTTTTGTTCAGAAGAGATGGGGGAATCTTAAAGTGTTGACACTTTATCATTAAAATATGAATTATTGAAGATATTTGACTTCTAATGCACCATAACTGAGTAGAGGCAAGCAAAATCTGCCTTGACTTGCCCTCAAACAACGCTTTCTAACTCTAAATCTATTTGGAGTATCGATATCATTCTTTCACCGTAAGAGACAGCAGGCTTTGGTGAACAATCATGGAAATTTTCAGGTCTCTGTGGAAATCCATTAAAAAGATATGACAAGAGAAAAAAGTGGTTCATTTCCAGAGTTTGAAATCTGAAGAAATCTGAGCAAAGGACGAATTTCCTACCCTCAAACAAGTCTAACTCATTTCAGAACGGTAATAGGTGAGAAAGAAATTCTTGAATTGTGAGCATCAGGAGTGTCTGAAGATATACGGGGACAAGCCTCATGTTTTAACTTCGCTTCGTTAAGGAGATATGACGATTCGAATATGCCTCTCATTAGAGAAATCAAGCGATGATTTTGAACAAGCTCTCCATTGACTTTCTATGGAGAGTTTTCTGACTTTGTGTTGGTCTGAGGTGATTTGCCAAAATTCTATAAATCTCACAACAATGATAGTAACATTTTCTGAAAGCCAGCAAAAATACCTACGTTTTGATGTATAATTTGTGTGGGTTAAGTGAAAATTGAGCGAGTAGCAAGAAGTTGTTCGGACATGAAGAGAAAATTGCCAAAGGTACAGTGGCTCACTTAGAACCAACTGCATAGCAACCATAACAACGCATGTATTTTGTGAAAAATCACAAAGATGAAACTCAAAACTTAGAGAGGGATACGATGAAAACGGTAACAGATATGAAAAAGCTGAATCATTCATGAATAGCCCAATAATTTGTGAACATTTTAAAATTTGAATGGTTGTTCTAGGCGAAAGTATGAGAACGTAGTTAAGTTTCAAAAAAGAGTAAGTTTTAGCAGAATTGCGGAAGTTTCCCATTCATTTCAATGGGACAAATTAAAGGAAAAAAACGTAATATTTTAAAAAGTATAAGAGTTAAAAATACCAAAAGTCATAGCAATCATTAGCAGAAATAGCAGAATAGTTTAAAATTTGAACGGTGAAAATCGGCTGAAAATTGTGGAAGTAGAAAAGTGCCAAAAAACGTACGGAAGCAACTGGAATAATAATAATAATAACTAGAAAAATTTGCATTTCCTGCGAAAATGCTGTGTGGATGCCTTAACGCTGAAGCTGTCTGCTGAAAAGCTGAAAAAGATGAAAAGTTGCAAAAAGTTGTATGGTGGTGAAAAAAAAAAATTGTCCTGAGCAGGATTCGAACCTGGCCCTACCAGGCTCAAAGCAGCTACTCATCTCACTGAGCTAAACTCACTCTCTCAAAAAAGAGGAGGAGAGACCGACAATTCTGCTAAAATGAGCAGAAGCTGCTGAGAATTGTGCTGAGAAGAGGTGAAAAGGCTGAAAATTTTGCAGAAAAGAGGTGAATCAGCAGAATTTCTGCAGAAAAGAGGCAGAACAAAAGAGAAAACTGAAAACAGGTTTTGCCATGACCGGGATTTGAACCTGGCCCTTCTGGTCTCAAGGGAGCTGCTCATCTCACTGAACCAAACTCACTCTCACAAAAACAAGAGATGGAGCAACTGACAATTTTGCTAAATGAGCAGAAGCTGCTGAGAACTGTGCTGAGAAGAAGTGAAAAGGCTGAAAATTTTGCAGAAAAGAGGTGAATCAGCAGAATTTCTGCAGAAAAGAGGTAAAGAAGCAATAAGTTGCGCTGAAAAGAGATGAATCAGCAGAATTTCTGCTCAAAAGAGTTTTTTTCTGAAAACAGCTGAGATTTGTGCTGATAAGAGGTGAAAAGGCTGAACATTTTGCAGAAAAGAGGTGAATCAGCAGAATTTCTGCAGAAAAGAGGTAAAAAAGCAATAAGTTGCGCTGAAAAGAGATGAATCAGCAGAGTTTCTGCTGAAAAGAGTTTTGTTTTTCTGAAAACAGCCAAAAAAGCTGGAATTTGTGCTGAAAAGGGGTGAAAAAAATGAAAAATTTGCCTACAGGGGTGAAGAAGCTAAAGTATACCAAATCAAAGTATTTGTGCCAAAACATAGTGTTTCTGCTATATTGTGGTACTACTACATTATAACATGAATACGGATTAAAGATGAAAGAAACTGGCAACAAATTCCTCCACTACAAACCAGTCTGATACCACTTCTTTGCAGTGTTCACGTTTACTAAGGCACTACCCAAAAGGCGCCACGAGAGGGCACTCCAACACAAGAGATGAGGTGAATGAGCAGAATTTCTGCTGAAAAGAGGCAGAAGGTTCTGTATGTAGAAAAAGAAACACTGTTGAACCATGTGTGAAATAAATAAAGAAATGAAATGAAAGAACAACCTGGTTCTGCTCAAATTCACCAATCAGAGGTACTGCCTCAGTCTGCTTCATCAGGCTGTGTACTTGTTTCTGCCATGGAGCGTTAACAAGAATCTGAGGTCCATATTAGAAAAGCTGCTAAAATCATAAAACTTTGCAGAATTGTAATAAATTAGCAATATAAATTACAGGTCTGTGATAGTGTATAAATTTGTAGTGAAAAAAAAAAACGTGGACCAAGGTGGGATTGAACCCACGACCTTTGAGCTGCAGAGCCGTGTCATTACTGATTGCGCCACCTGGAAAGTGGGTGGCGGTCTGAAAGACAGATACTTGGGCAGTCAGAAAATAGATCGCGGTGAGAGGCGAAAAACGCCGTTTTTTGGAGTTACAAAACGTGGTGTAACTCAAAAACTAGGAGGGCTAGCAGCATAATTCTTGTACTGGGTGAATCAGCGGACTTTGGTGTATTTTGACTGCGATTTTCATAGCTCTTTCTACCTCTGTCGCGGAGATATGACAGGAGAAGAAACGGCTTCATTTCCAGAGTTTGAAGACTGAGAGGAGGACAGATTTCCACCCCTCAAACAAACGTAATTCATTGCTTAACGGTAAGATAATTGTAAAAACTGCTTCCACTGTGAGTGTCAGCAGTGTCTGAAGATATATTGGCACAAGCCTCATGTCCTAACTTTGCTTTGTTAAGGAGATATGGCGATTTGAAAATGCCTCCTGTTACAGAATTTCAGCTCTGAATTTCAAAACCTCCCCATAGACTTTGAATGGGGAGTATCCAGACCATGTGTCACTTCAAGGCAAATTGCGAAAAAACGGTAAATCTCACAATAAAGATAGTAACATTGTCTGAAAGCCAGCAAAAATACCTACGTTTTGATGTATAGTTTATGGGGGTTGAGTGAAAATTGAGTGAGCAGCAAGAAGTTGTTCGGACATGAAGAGAAGTTTCAGAAAGGACCAGTGCTCACTCTGAGTTAATTGCACAGAATTGTGGAAGTTTCCCATTCATTTCAATGGGACAAATTAAAGGAAAAAGTGTAATATTTTAAAAAGTATAACATTAATAAACACCAAAAGTCATAGCAGTCATTAGCAGAAAGAGCAGAACAGTTTAGAGTTTGAACGGAGAAAATCGGCTGAAAACTGAGGCAGTAGTTAAGTGCCAAAAAACGGAGCAACTAGAAGAATAAAGATAAAGAATAAAGAGAAACAGGAACACAATAGTGTGGAAGCCCTTTAGGGCATCCACACAATAATATAGTAGAATAATAAAGAATAAAGAGAAACAGGAACTCAATAGTGTGGATGCCTCCAGCATCCACACAATTTGCATTTCCTGCGAAAATGCAGTGTGGATGCTGTAAAGCTGAAGCTGTCAGCTGAAACTAGCTGAAAAAGCTGAAAAGTTGCAGAAGTTGTAAAACCTTTGCAAAAAATTGTAATAACTTTGCAGAAGCATAAGAACTTAGCAAAAATGTAATTACTTAGCAGAACTGCAATAACGTAAAGAAAACATAATACTTGGCAGAAATACAATAACATAGCAGAACTTAGCAGCAGAAATTAGAATAAATATTGTAACTTAGCAGAAACAAGATAACTTTTCAGAAATACAGGATTTTAGCAACCATGGTACCAGATTACATAGATACTTTATTTAAACAAAAATACCTAAACATTGCACAAATACTGTGATTTAGGACAAATAGTACAACATAGCAGAAATGCTGTAATTCAGCAAATATATTATGCTATGGCACAAATAGAAAGAATATGCTCAAATACTATGATTTTGCTCAAATAATATGATTAAGCAATAATACTAAGATTTAGCAGAAATACTGTATTTAGCACAAACACCGAAAAGTAGCAGAAATACTGTAAATTAGCATAATAGTAATAACTTGCACAATTACAAATATGGACATGGTAAATGGCCTATATTTATATAGCGCTTTTATGGTCCCTAAGGACCCCAAAGCTCTTTACATATCCAGTCATTCACCCATTCACACACTGGTGATGGCAAGCTACGTTGTAGCCACAGCCACCCTGGGGCGCACTGACAGAGGCGAGGCTGCTGGACACTGGCGCCATCGGGCCCTCTGACCACCACCAGTAGACAACGAGTGAAGTGTCTTGCCCAAAGACACAACGACCGAGACTGTCCGAGCCGGGCCTCGAACCGGTAACCTTCCGATTACAAGGCGAACTCCCAACTTTTGAGCCACGATCGCCCCCATATATGGAAACAAACATGCACAGAGACACACACAGGATCCAATTCAATCAACCAGTGTAAATATATTGATTTTAAATCACACAATAAGATACACCCATAAAAAGGCTCTCTAACTCTCTCTCTCTCTGTCATACAGACACACACACACACACACACACACACACACACACACACACACACACACACACACACACACGCAGCAGCAGCAGAAGCAAGTGAACAAACAGGGGCTGTACATACAGTGTTTCCTGTATGTTTCTAGGTGGGTCAAAAAGCCTGGAGCTGCTTAATTTGAATCCACCAATCAGAAAGGCTATGTACTTTTTCCCGCCAAAACAGGTGCACCTGTTTTTACACACGCAGCACAGAGACAGGATTTGTGCAGTCTATTTTTCATAGTGAGGACTCCTCTCAAACAAATGGCTATAATTTCCTTACCAGCTGCCCCACTGGGAAAGACAGTGAGCTCTTGGGAAACGGGGTGACGAGCAGTCAGAATTAGATCGCGGTGAGAGTCAAAGAGCGCCGTTTTTTGGAGTTACAAAACGTCGTGTAACTCCAAAACTAGGTGGACTAGAAGCATAATTCTTGTACTGGGTGAATCAGCGGACTTTGGTGTACTTTGACTGCGATTTTCATTACTCTTTGTACATCCGTCGCTGACATATGACGAGAGAAGAAACGGCAGACCTCAGATATGATTGGCTGGCTGGGAAGCTGGCAGAAATATATAGTAATAGTGTGATTAAGCATAAATACTACATTTAGCAGAAATACTGTATTAAGCACAAATCCTATAAAAAGCAGAAATACTATATTAAGCACAAATCCTATAAAAAGCAGAAATACTATATTAAGCAATATAAAAATCCTATAAAAATGGTATAAAAAGCAAAAATACTGTAATATGATTTGGTAGAAAAACTATAATTAATCAGAAATACTATATTTGGCAGAAATACTGTAATCAGCACATATACTGTAACATGACAGAAATTCCTCCACTTAGTAGTAATACTATAACATAACACAAATGTTATGATGAGTTGAGCGGCTGGTACTCTGGTGCAGTCAGCACAATCTGGAGCTGAACACTCTTAAAACTGTAGAGATGACAGTGGACTTCAGGAGACATCCCTCAACTCTGCCCCCCCTCATCATATCAGACAGCCCTGTGTCGACTGTGGAGATCTTCAAGTTGCTGGGTACCACCATCTCCCAGGACCTGAAGTGGGAGACCAACATCAACTCCATCCTCAAAAAGACCCAGCAGAGGATGTACTTCCTGAGACAACTGGGGAAGTACAGTCTTCCACAGGAGCTGCTGATCCAGTTCTACACTGCAGTCATTGAGTCTGTCCTGTGCTCCTCCATCACAGTCTGGTATGGTGCAGCCACTAAACAGGACAGGTGCAGACTGCAGCGGACTGTACGGGCAGCAGAAAGGATCATCGGCGCCCCCCTGCCCTCCATCCAGGATCTGTACGTCTCAAGAACCAGGAAACGGGCAGGGAAAATCATCACAGACCCCTCACACCCTGGACACAGACTTTTTGATCTGCTGCCCTCTGGCAGACGGTACAGAAGCCTGCAGACCAGGACCACCCGACACAGGAACAGTTTCTTTCCCCTCACCATCTCCCTTCTAAACAGTTGAACTGTCACACTGCTCCCACTGCCAGACTGCAACTGCACCTTATGTACATTCTGTAGTATTCATTCCACCTCATTTCATTTCTGTATTTTATGTATATACGTTTAGATTAGTTATTTATAGTTGGTTTACACAGCTTTGTGTATGTATGTGTATGCATGTGTAATGTATATATAGATACGTGTGTGTGTGTGTGTGTGTGTGTGTGTGTGTGTGTGTGTGTGTGAGATTTACATTGCTGTGCTCGAGAGCCACCATCTACCGGAACCAAATTCCTTGTATTTGTATGCACATATACTTGGCCAATAAACATGATTCTGATGACTTGGCACAAAAACCATGATTTAGCAGAAATACTATGATTGAGCAGAAGTACTAAGATGTAGTAAAAGTACTTTGATTTAAGAGAAATCCAACTATGGAGGAGTAATACTTTAAAATGGGAGAAATATTGATACACACACACATTCACAGAGCCTAAAGGGAAGAGTATTTGTGCCATGGAGTGTTAAGAAGAATGTGAGGTCCATATTAGAAAAGCTGGTAAAAAGTTTTGAGAATTGTAATAAATGATGAATATGAATTAGTGGTCTGTGATAGTGTATTAATTTGTAGGGCAAAAAACATGTTGGCCAAGGTGGAGTTGAACCCACGACTTTGGGGTTGCAGACCTGTGTCATTACCAGCTGCGCCACTGGGAAAGACAGTGAGGTCTTGGGAAACAGGGTGATGAGCAGTCAGAATTAGATCGCGGTGTGAGGCAAAGAGCGCCGTTTTTTGGAGTTACAAAACGTCGTGTAACTCCAAAACTAGGTGGACTAGGAGCATAATTCTTGTACTGGGTGAATCAGCGGACTTTGGTGTACTTTGACTGCGATTTTCATTACTCTTTGTGCATCCGTCGCTGAGATATGACGAGAGAAGAAACTGCAGACCTCAGATATGATTGGCTGGCTGGGAAGCTGGCAGAAATATATAGTAATAGTGTGATTAAGCATAAATACTACATTTAGCAGAAATACTGTATTAAGCACAAATCCTATAAAAAGCAGAAATACTATATTAAGCACAAATCCTATAAAAAGCAGAAATACTATATTAAGCAATATAAAAATCCTATAAAAATGGTATAAAAAGCAAAAATACTGTAATATGATTTGGTAGAAAAACTATAATTAATCAGAAACACTATACTGGGTAGAAATACTATATTTAGCACAAATCTTATAAAATAGCAGAAATAGTATGATTCAGCACAATAGTAATAACTTAAACAGAAAAACTGGAAAAGCAAAATGGACAGCTGAAAAAATGCTGAACATGCTAAGGGTCCTTCAAATGTACTTGTTAAATGAAAAAAAAACTGAGCAAAAAAAGTGTAACAGTCACACAATCAGAAATATGGAAACATATGGAAACACACATGCACAGAGAGACACACACAGGATCAAATTCAGTCAACCAGTCTAAATATATTGAATTTAAATCATACAATAAGATGCTCCCATAAAAACTCTGTCTCGCCCTCTCTTTCTCTCTCTCTGTCACACACACACACACACACACACACACACACACACACACACACAGGGAGAGAGAAGTAAGTTTCTAGCTCAGTCAAGCAGCCTGGGAGCTGCTGAATTTGAATCCACCAATCAGAGAGCCTGTGCACTTTTTCCCGCCAAAACAGGTGCACGCAGCACAGAGGGACACAGGACTTTTGCAGTCTATTTCTCATAATGACGACTCCCCTCAAACAAATGACCATAATTTCCTAACCATAGGGGCTAGAACGGTCATTCTTACACCGTTTTGTTCAGAAGAGATGGGGGAATCTTAAAGTGTTGACACTTTATCATTAAAATATGAATTATTGAAGATATTTGACTTCTAATGCACCATAACTGAGTAGAGGCAAGCGAAAACTGCCTTGGCTTGCCCTCAAACAACGCTTTCTAACTCTAAATCTATTTGGAGTATTGATATCATTCTTTCACCGTAAGAGACAGCAGGCTTTGGTGAACAATCATGGAAATTTTCAGGTCTCTGTGGAAATCCATCAAAAAGATATGACGAGAGAAAAAAGTGCCTCATTTCCAGAGTTTGAAATCTGAAGAAATCTGAGCGAGGGACAAATTTCCTACCCTCAAACAAACCCAATTCATGGCCAAATGGTAATAGATGAGAAAGAAATTCTTGAATTGTGAGCGTCAGGAGTGTCTGAAGATATATTGGCACAAGCCTCATGTCTTAACTTCGCTTCGTTAAGGAGATATGACGATTCGAAAATGCCTCTCATTAGAGAATTCCAGCGCTGATTTTGAACAAACTCTCCATTGACTTTCTATGGAGAGTTTTCACACTTTGTGTTGGTCTGAGGAGATTTGCCAAAATTCTATAAATCCCACAACAATGATAGTGACATTTTCTGAAAGCCAGCAAAAATACCTACGTTTTGATGTATAATTTGTGGAAGTTAAGTAAAAATTGAGCAAGTAGCATGAAGTTGTTCGGACATGAAGAGAAGACTGCAAAACCTTCAGTGGCACACTGGAAGCCAAGTGCATAGCAACCATAACAACGCATGTATTTTGTGAAAAATCACAAAAATGAAACTGAAAACTTAAAGAGGGATAAGATTAAAATGGTAACAGATATGAAAAAGCTGAATCATTCATGAATAGCCCAATAATTTGTGAACATTTTAAAATTTGAATGGTTGTTCTAGGCGAAAGTATGAAAAAGTAGTTAAGTTTCAAAAACAAGCAAGTTTTAGCAGAATTTTGGAAGTTTTCCATTCATTTCAATGGGACAAATTAAAGGAAAAAAGCTTAATATTTTAAAAACTATAATAGCATAAAATGCCAAAAGTCATAGCCATCATTAGCAGAAATAGCAGAATAGTTTAAAATTTGAACGGTGAAAATCGGCTGAAAATTGTTAAAGTAGTTAAGTGCCAAAAAACGTACAAAAAGTGGCAACTAGAATAATAATAAAGTATAAAGAATAAAGAGAAACAGGAACTCAATAGTGTGGATGCATAAAGCATCCACACAATAATAATAATAAAGTATAAAGAATAAAGAGAAACAGGAACTCAATAGTGTGGATGCCTCCAGCATCCACACAATAACTAGAAAAAATTTGCATTTCCTGCGAAAATGCTGTGTGGATGCCTTAACGCTGAAGTTGCCTGCTGAAAATGACTGAAAAAGATGAAAAGCTGCAAAAATTGTATGGCAGTAAAGAAACTGAAAAATTATGCTGAAAACAAGTGAAAAAACAGAAACTTTTGCTGAAAAGAGGTGAAAAGGCAAAGATTCTGTTTCAAAGGGGTACAGAAGTTCAAATTTGTACTGAAAAGAGGTGAAAAGGTTTCCTCTGAAATGAGCAGAAGATACTGAGATTTGTATTGATAAGAGGTGAAAGGCTGAAAATTCTGCATAAAATAGGTGAATCAGCAGAATTTCTACTGAAAAGAGGTAAAGAAGTAGAACGTTGCACTGAAAACAGGTGAATCAGCAGAATGTCTGCTAAAAAAGAGATTTCTGTTGAAAACACCTGAAAAAGCTGGGATTTGTGCTGAAAAGGGGTGAAAACACTCACAATTCTGCTGAAACGGGGTGAAGAAGAGGTGTTAGGCTGTTGAGAAGAGTTAAATAAGTTGAACTGATATGTTTGAGTACAAATACTATGATTTGGCAATAATACTGCGTTTTAGCACAACTCCTGAGATTTGATTGAAATACTATGATTTAGAAGAAATATTATGACTTTGTACAAATACAATGTTTTGGCACAAATACTATGATTTGGCAGAAATACTATTATTTAGTAGAAATACTATGATTTACCAGAAGTACAAGGTTTCTGCAAAAATACTATGATTTTGCAGAAATACTATGCATTAGTAGTAATACTATAACATCACAGATATATGATGATTTTGCAGACATTCTGGTTTTACACAAATACTATAATGTGGCAGTATACTATGTTTTAGCACAAATACTATGATTTGCTATAAATACTATGATTTGGCACATATACTATATTCAGCAGATATACTATAACAAAACAGAAAGTCTACGACTTAGTAGTAATACTATAACATAATAGATATACTATGATTTTGCAGACAGTCTGTTTTTGCACAACTAGCACAATATGGCAGAAATGCTATGATTTGGCACAAGTACTATGATTTAGTACAAATACTCTTATTGGCACAAATACTATGTTTCAGTACAAATACTACGATTTGGCAATAATACTGGGTTTTAGCACAACTACTGAGATTTGGGTGAAATACTATGGTTTAGAAGAAATACTATGACTTCGTACAAATACAATGTTTTGGTTCAAATAATATGATTTGCAAAAAATACTATGATTTGGTACAAGTACCATGATTTAGTACAAATACTACAATTTCGCTCAAATACTATGAAATTGCAGTGATACTATGATTTTGAAGGAATACTATGATTTGGTAGAAATACTATGCCTTAGTAGTAATACTATAACATAGGAGATATAATGTGATTTTGCAGACATAGTATGTTTTTGCACAAATACTACGATTTCGCTCAAATACTATGAAATTGCAGTAATTCTATGATTTGGCAGAAATACTGTACTTCGTACAAATACAATGCTTTGGTACAAATACTATATTTTGATTTCAATACTATGATTTGGCACGAGTAGTATGATTTAGTACAAATACTACGAATTGGCAGAAATACTGTGACTTAGTAGTAATACTATAACATAGCAGATATAATGTGATTTTGCAGACATAGTATGTTTTTGCACAAATACTACGATTTCGCTCAAATACTATGGAATTGCAGTAATACTATGATTTGGAATACTATGATTTGGCAGAAATACTATGTTTGGGCAGTAATACTATGATTTGCTATAAATACTATGATTTGGCACATATACTATAATCAGCAGATATACTATAACATAACAGAAATTCTACGACTTAGTAGTAACACTATAATATAACAGAAATTTTAACTGGACACAAATAACATGATTTGCCCCAAAACCATGATTTGGCAAAAAAATACCATGATTTGGCACAAATACGATGATATTGCAGAAATACTATGATTGGGTACAAATACTATGATTTGGCACAAGTACTATGAATAAGTACAAATACTATGATTTGGCAGAAATACTATGATTTAGCAGAAATACTATGTTTTAACATAAATAATATCTTTTCACAGAAATTTCTGCTAAAAGGTACTATTTCTGCTTTTTAGCAGAAATACTGTAATTTTGCATAAATACTATGATTTGGGATAAATACTATGATTTGGCAGATATACTATATTCAGCACATAAACTATAACATAACAGACATTCCTGCACTTAGTAGTAATCTCATAACATAAAATTAATATTATGGTTCTGCCCCCAAACCATGATTTGGCACAAATACCATGATTTTTCAAAAATACTATGATTTAGCAGAAATACTATGATTGAGCAGAAGTACTAAGATGTAGTAGAAGTACTTTGATTTAGCACAAATACTATTATGGAGGAGTAATACTTTAACATGGGAGAAATATTGATATACACACACACATACACATAGAGCAAAGTGTACAGGGGCTGTTAAGAGTCTGGGCTTGGTATATCTAGGTCAGCTAAATTGGCTGCACCTGCTGTAATCAGCACTTACACACACAGACACAGAGACAGCTATGAGTTTTCTGCAGTGTATTTCTCACATTCAGGATTCCCCTCGAACAAATGGCCATAATTTCCTAACCGTAGGGGCTAGAACGCTCATTCTGACACCGATTTGTTCAGAAGAGATGGGGAAAACTTCAGGCCTTCATAATTCAGAGATAAAATATAAATTATTGAAGATATATGACTTGTAATACACTGTAACTGAGTAGAGACGAAGCAAAACTGCCTTGACTTGCCCTCAAACAACGTTTTGTAACTCTAAATCTATATGGAGCATCAAAATCATTCTTTCACCGTAAGAAACAGCAGGCTTTGGTGAACAGTCATGGAAATTTTCAGGTCTCTGTTGAAATCAATCAAAAAGATATGACGAGAGAAAAAAGTGCCTCATTTCCAGAGTTTGAAATCTGAAGAAATCTGAGCGAGGGAAAAATTTCCTACCCTCAAACAAGTGTAATTCATGGCCAAACGGTAATAGGTGAGGAAAAACTTCTTGAATTGTGAGCATCAGGGATGTCTGAAGATATATTGGCACAAGCGTCATGTCTCAACTTTGTTTCGTTAAGGAGATATGACGATTTGAAAATGCCTCTCATTAGAGAATTCCAGCGCTGATTTTGAAGAAACTCTCCATTGAGTTTCTATGGAGAGTTTTGAGACTTTATGTTACTCTGAGGAGATTTGCAAAAAATCTATGAGTCCCACAACAATGATAGTGACATTTTCTGAAAGCCAGCAAAAATACCTACGTTTTGATGTATAATCTTTGGGGGTTGAGTGGAAATTGAGCGAGTAGCAAGAAGTTGTTCAGACATGAAGAGAAAATTCAGAAAGGACGAGTGCACACTCTGAGTTAATTGCATAGCAACCATAACAACGCATGTATTTTCTGAAAAATCACAATTTTGCAACTGAAAACTTAAAGAGGTATAAAATTAAAATGGTAGAAGATCTGAAAAAGCTGAATCATTCAGGAATAGCCCAATAGTCTGAGAACATTTTAAAGTTTGAATGGAGTTTCTAGGTGAAAGTATGACAAAGTAGTTAAGTTTCAAAAACAAGCAAGTTTTAGCAGAATTGTGGAAGTTTTCCATTCATTTCAATGGGACAAATTAAAGGAAAAAAGTGTAATATTTGAAAAAGTATAAGAGTAATAAACACCAAAAGTCATAGCACACATTAGCAGAAAGAGCAGAACAGTATAGAGTTTGAACGGAGAAAATCGGCTGAAAACTGAGGCAGTAGATAGACGGCAAAAAACGTACGGAAGTCCTAAGAATAATAAAGAATAAAGAGAAACAGGAACTCAATAGTGTGGAAGCCCTTTGAGGGCATCCACACAATAAAGTACTAGAAAAATTTGCATTTCCTGCGAAAATGCTGTGTGGATGCCTTAACGCTGAAGCTGTCTGCTGAAAAGCTGAAAAAGCTGAAAAGTTGCAAAAAGTTGTATGGTGGTGAAAAAAAACATTTCACCCTGAGCAGGATTCGAACCTGGGCCTCCTGGTCTCAAGGCAGCCACTCATCTCACTGAGCTAAACTCATTCTCTCAAAAAAGTGGAGGAGAGACCGACAATTCAGCTAAAATGAGCGGAAGCTGCTGAGAATTGTGCTGAGAAGAGGTGAAAAAGCTGAAAATTTTGCAGAAAAGAGGTAAATCAGCAGAATTTCTGCAGAAAAGAGGCAGAACAAAAGAACAGACTGAAAACAGGTTTTGCCCTGAGCAGGATTCGAACCTAGCCCTCCTGGTCTCAAGGCAGCTACTCATCTCACTGAGCTAAACTTATTCTCTCAAGAAGAGGAGGAGAGACCGACAATTCTGCCAACATGAGCAGAAGCTGCTGAGAATTGTGCTGAGAAGAGGTGAAAAGGCTGAAAATTTTGCAGAAAAGAGGTAAATCAGCAGAATTTCTGCAGAAAAGAGGCAAAGGAGCAGAAACTTGCGCTGAAAAGAGATGAATCAGCAGAGTTTCTGCTCAAAAGAGTTTTTTTTTCTGAAAACAGCCCAAAGAAATGGAATTTGTGCTGAAAAGGGGTGAAAGAAATGAAAATTTTGCTGAAAAGGGGTGAAGAAGCTAAAGTATACCAAATCAAAGTATTTGTGCCAAAACATAGTGTTTCTGCCATATTGTGGTACTACTACATTACAACATGAATACGGATTAAAGATGAAAGAAACTGGCAACAAATTCCTCCACTACAAACCAGTCTGATACCACTTCTTTGCAGTGTTCACGTTTACTAAGGCACTACCCAAAAGGCGCCACAAGAGGGCACTCCAACACAAGAGAAGAGGTGAATGAGCAGAATTTCTGCTGAAAAGAGGCAGAAGGTTCTGTATGTAGAAAAAGAAATACTGTTGAACCATGTGTGAAATAAATAAAGAAATGAAATGAAAGAACAACCTGGTTCTGCTCAAATTCACCAATCAGAGGTACTGCCTCAGTCTGCTTCATCAGGCTGTGTACTTGTTTCTGCCATGGAGCGTTAACAAGAATCTGAGGTCCATATTAGAAAAGCTGCTAAAATCATAAAACTTTGCAGAAATGTAATAAATTAGCAATATAAATTACAGGTCTGTGATAGTGTATAAATTTGTAGTGAAAAAAAAAACGTGGACCAAGGTGGGATTGAACCCACGACCTTTGAGCTGCTGAGCTGTGTCATTACTGATTGCGCCACCTGGAAAGGGGGCGGCGGTCTGAAAGACAGATACTTGGGCAGTCAGAAAATAGATCGCGGTGAGAGGCGAAAAACGCCGTTTTTTGGAGTTACAAAACGTCGTGTAACTCAAAAACTAGGAGGGCTAGCAGCATAATTCTTGTACTGGGTGAATCAGCGGACTTTGGTGTATTTTGACTGCCATTTTCATAGCTCGTTCTACCTCCGTCGCGGAGATATGACGAGAGAAGAAACGGCTTCATTTCCAGAGTTTGAAGACTGAGAGAAGGACAGATTTCCACCCCTCAAACAAACGTAATTCATTGCTCAACGGTAAGATAATTGTAAAAACGGCTTCCACTGTGAGTGTCAGCAGTGTCTGAAGATATATTGGCACAAGCCTCATGTCCTAACTTTGCTTTGTTAAAGAGATATGGCGATTTTAAAATGCCTCCCGTTACAGAATTTCAGCTCTGAATTTCAAAACCTCCCCATAGACTTTGAATGGGGAGTATTGAGACCTTGTGTCACTCCGAGGCAAATTGCGAAAAAACGGTAAATCTCACAATAAAGATAGTGACATTGTCTGAAAGCCAGCAAAAATACCTACGTTTTGATGTATACTTTGTGGGGGTTGAGTGCAAATTGAGCCAGTGGCAAGAAGTTGTTTAGACATGAAGAGAAAATTCAGAACGGACCAGCACTCACTCTGACTTAATTGCATAGCAACCATAGCAACGCATGTATTTTCTGAAAAATCACAATTTTGCAACTGAAAACTTAAAGAGGTATAAAATTAAAATTGTAGAAGATCTGAAAAAGCTGAATCAGACAGGAATAGCCCAGTAATCCGAGAACATTTTAAAGTTTGAATGGAGTTTCTAGGTGAAAGTATGAGGAGGTAGTTAAGTTTCAAAAACAAGCAAGTTTTAGCAGAATTGTGGAAGTTTCCCATTCATTTCAATGGGACAAATTAAAGGAAAAAAGTGTAATATTTTAAAAAGTATAACAGTAATAAACACCAAAAGTCAT
This sequence comes from Oreochromis niloticus, assembly GCF_001858045.2. NCBI lineage: Eukaryota > Metazoa > Chordata > Actinopteri > Cichliformes > Cichlidae > Oreochromis > Oreochromis niloticus. Next base: position 36,453 of record NW_020328630.1, read on the forward strand.
AGCCGGCATTAGCAGAAAGAGCAGAACAGTTTAGAGTTTGAACGGAGAAAATCGGCTGAAAACTGAGGGAGTAGATAAGTGCCAAAAAGTGTACGGAAGCAACTGGAATATAGTGGAATAAAGAATAAAGAGAAACAGGAACTCAATAGTGTGGAAGCCCTTTAGGGCATCCACACAATAACTAGAAAAATTTGCATTTCCTGCGAAAATGCAGTGTGGATGCTGTAATGCTGAAGCTGTCTGCTGAAACAAGCAGAAAAAGCTGAAAAGTTGCAGAATTTGTAAAACTTTGCAGAAGCAAAGGAACTTTGCTAAAATGTAGTAACTTAGCAGAACTGCAATATCTTAGAGGAAACATAATACTTGGCAGAAATACAATAGCATAGCAGAACTTAGCAGAAATATTGTAACTTACCAGAAACACGATAACTTCTCAAAAATACAAGAATTTAGGAGAAATAGTATAAGATAACAGAAAGAATATATTTAGGCAAACATTCTTAAACATTACAGAAATACTATGATTTAGAAAAACAGTACAACATAGTAGAAATGCTGCGATTTACCAGAGACACTGTAATTTACTATTAATATTGAAATTTTTTTTTAAAAATACTATGTTTTAGCAAAAATACTGTAATTTGACAGAAATACTATCATTCGGCAGAAATACTATGTTTCAGCAGAAATACTCTGGTTTAGCACAAATATTATAACATAGCAGTAATACAATTATATAGCAGAAATGCTATATTTAGAAAGAAAAATATAATATAGTAGAAATCCTATGATTTAGCAGAAATACTGTAATCAGCACATATACTGTAACATGACAGAAATTCCTCCACTTAGTAGTAATACTGTAACATAAAACAAATGTTATGATTTGGCACAAAAACCATAATTTGGCAAAATACTATGATTTAGCAGAAATACTATGATTGAGCAGAAGTACTAAGATGTAGTAAAAGTACTTTGATTTAACAGAAATACAATTATGGAGGAGTAATACTTTAAAATGGGAGAAATATTGATACACACACACATACACAGAGCCTAAAGGGAAGAGTATTTGTGCCATGGAGTGTTAACAAGAATCTGAGGTCCATATTAGAAAAGCTGCTAAAATCATAAAAGTTTGCAGAATTGTAATTAATGATGAATATGAATTAGTGGTCTGTGATAGTGTATTAATTTGTAGGGAAAAAAAACATGTTGCCCAAGGTGTAATTGAACCCACGACCTTTTGGTTGCAGACCTGTGTCATTACCAACTGTGCCACTGGGAAAGAGAGCGAGCGCCTGGAAAACAGGGTGATGAGCAGTCAGAATTAGATTGCGGTGAGAGGCGAAAAAGACAGTTTTTTGGAGTTACAAAACGTCGTGTAACTCAAAAACTAGGTGCACTAGAAGCATAATTCTTGTACTGGGTGAATCAGCGTACTTTCGTGTACTTTGACTGTGATTTGCATTGCTCTTTGTACATCTGTCGCTGAGATATGACGAGAGAAGAAAGGGCAGACCTCAGATATGATTGGCTGGCTGGGAAGCCGTGCAGGCCCTGATATGTAAATTTTATATGTATCAGTCCTCACAGAGGATTAGCTGCCTGGGGTCCTGGCAGAAATATATACAAATAGTATGATTAAGCATAAATACTACATTTAGTAGAAATACTATGTTTTAGCACAAATACTATAAAATGGCAGAAATACTATAATTAAGCAGAAATACTATATTTGGCAGAAACACTATATTTAGTACAAATCTTATGAAATAGCAGAAATAGTATGATTTAGCAGAAATGCTGTATTTAGCACAAATCTCATAAAATAGCAGACATAGTATGATTTTGCAGAAATGCTGTATTTAGCACAAATACTGAAAAGCAGCAGAAATGATATGACTCAACACAATAGTAATAACTTAAATAGAAAAAGTGGAAAAGCAAAATGGACAGCTGAAAGAATCCTGAACATGCTAAGGGTCCCTCAAATGTAATTGTTAAATGAAAAAAATCAGCAAAAAAAAGTATAACAGTGACACAATCACAAATATGGACACATATGGAAACACACATGCACAGAGAGACACACAGAGGATCAAATTCAGTCAACCAGTCTAAATATATTGAATTTAAATCATACAATAAGATGCTCCCATAAAAACTCTCTCTCGCCCTCTCTATCTCTCTCTCTCTCTGTCTCTCACACACACACACACACACACACACACACACACACACACACAGGGAGAGAAAATCAAGTTTCTAGGTCAGTCAAGCAGCCTGGGAGCTGCTAAATTTGAATCCACCAATCAGAGAGGCTGTGTACTTTTTCCCGCCAAAACAGGTGCAGCCGTTTTTACACACACAGAGCACAGAGACAGGATTTCTGCAGTGAATTTCTCATAGTGAGGATTCCTCTCAAACAAATGGCCATAATTTCCTAACCGTAGGGGCTAGAACAGTCATTCTTACACCGTTTTGTTCAGAAGAGATGGGGGGATCTTAAAGTGTTGACACTTTATCATTAAAATATGAATTATTGAAGATATTTGACTTCTAATGCACCATAACTGAGTAGAGGCAAGCAAAATCTGCCTTGACTTGCCCTCAAACAACGCTTTCTAACTCTAAATCTATTTGGAGTATCGATATCATTCTTTCACCGTAAGAGACAGCAGGCTTTGGTGAACAATCATGGAAATTTTCAGGTCTCTGTGGAAATCCATTAAAAAGATATGACAAGAGAAAAAAGTGGTTCATTTCCAGAGTTTGAAATCTGAAGAAATCTGAGCAAAGGACGAATTTCCTACCCTCAAACAAGTCTAACTCATTTCAGAACGGTAATAGGTGAGAAAGAAATTCTTGAATTGTGAGCATCAGGAGTGTCTGAAGATATACGGGGACAAGCCTCATGTTTTAACTTCGCTTCGTTAAGGAGATATGACGATTCGAATATGCCTCTCATTAGAGAAATCAAGCGATGATTTTGAACAAGCTCTCCATTGACTTTCTATGGAGAGTTTTCTGACTTTGTGTTGGTCTGAGGTGATTTGCCAAAATTCTATAAATCTCACAACAATGATAGTAACATTTTCTGAAAGCCAGCAAAAATACCTACGTTTTGATGTATAATTTGTGTGGGTTAAGTGAAAATTGAGCGAGTAGCAAGAAGTTGTTCGGACATGAAGAGAAAATTGCCAAAGGTACAGTGGCTCACTTAGAACCAACTGCATAGCAACCATAACAACGCATGTATTTTGTGAAAAATCACAAAGATGAAACTCAAAACTTAGAGAGGGATACGATGAAAACGGCAACAGATATGAAAAAGCTGAATCATTCATGAATAGCCCAATAATTTGTGAACATTTTAAAATTTGAATGGTTGTTCTAGGCGAAAGTATGAGAACGTAGTTAAGTTTCAAAAAAGAGTAAGTTTTAGCAGAATTGCGGAAGTTTCCCATTCATTTCAATGGGACAAATTAAAGGAAAAAAACGTAATATTTTAAAAAGTATAAGAGTTAAAAATACCAAAAGTCATAGCAATCATTAGCAGAAATAGCAGAATAGTTTAAAATTTGAACGGTGAAAATCGGCTGAAAATTGTGGAAGTAGAAAAGTGCCAAAAAACGTACGGAAGCAACTGGAATAATAACTAGAAAAATTTGCATTTCCTGCGAAAATGCAGTGTGGATGCTTTAAAGCTGAAGCTTTCTGCTGAAACTAGCTGAAAAAGCTGAAAAGTTGCAGAAACTGTAAAAATTTGCAGAAGCAAAGGAACTTTGCTAAAATGTAGTAACTTAGCAGAACTGCAATATCTTAGAGGAAACATAATACTTGGCAGAAATACAATAGCATAGCAGAACTTAGCAGAAACATTGTAACTTACCAGAAACACGATAACTTCTCAAAAATACAAGAATTTAGGAGAAATAGTATAAGATAACAGAAAGAATATATTTAGCCAAACATTCTTAAACATTACAGAAATACTATGATTTAGAGAAACAGTACAACATAGCAAAAATGCTGTAATTTGACAGAAATACTACATTTGGCAGAAATACTATTTTTCAGCACAAATACACTGGTTTAGCACAAATATTTTAACATAGCAGAAATACAATTATATAGCAGAAATGCTATATTTAGAAAGAAAAATATAATATAGTAGAAATACTATGATTTAGCAGAAATACTGTAATCAGCACATATACTGTAACATGACATAAATTCCTCCACTTAGTAGTAATACTGTAACATAACACAAATGTTATGATTTGGCACAAAAACCATAATTTGGTAAAATACTATGATTTAGCAGAAATACTATGATTGAGCAGAAGTACTAAGATGTAGTAAAAGTACTTTGTTTTAAGAGAAATACAATTATGGAGGAGTAATACTTTAAAATGGGAGAAATATTGATACACACACACATACACAGAGCCTAAAGGGAACAGTATTTGTACCATGGAGTGTTAAGAAGAAACTGAGGTCCATATTAGAAAAGCTGGTAAAAAGTTTGCAGAATTGTAATAAATGATGAATATGAATTAGTGGTCTGTGATAGTGTATTAATTTGTAGGGCAAAAAACATGTTGACCAAGGTGGTCATGAACCCACAACCTTTGGGTTGTAGACCCGTGTCATTACCAGCTGAGCAGTCAGAATTAGATCGCGGTGAGAGGCGAAGAATGCCATTTTTTGGAGTTACAAAACGTCGTGTAGCTCAAAAGCTAGGTGGACTAGAAGCATAATTCTTGTACTGAGTGAATCAGCGGACTTTGGTGTACTTTGACTGCGATTTTCATTGCTCTTTGTACATCCGACGCAGAGATATGACGAGAGAAGAAAGGGCAGACCTCAGATATGATTGGCTGGCTGGGAAGCCGTGCAGGCCCTGATATGTAAATTTGAATGTCTCAGTCCGCAGAGGATTGGCTGGCTGGGGACCTGGCAGAAATATATAGTAATAGTATGATTAAGCATAAATACTACATTTAGCAGAAATACTGTATTAAGCACAAATCCTATAAAAAGCAAAAATACTATATTAAGCACAAATCCTATAAAAAGCAGAAATACTATACTATGATTTGGTAGAAAAACTATAATTAATCAGAAATACTATATTTGGCAGAAATACTATATTTACCACAAATCTTGTAAAATAGCAGAAATAGTATGATTCAGCACAATAGTAATAACTTAAACAGAAAAATTGGAAAAGCAAAATGGACAGCTGAAAAAATGCTGATCATGCTAAGGATCCTTCAAATGTACTTGTTAAATGAAAAAAAAACTCAGCAAAAAAAAGTATAACAGTCACACAATCACAAATATGGACACCTATGGAAACACACATGTACAGAGAGACACACAGGATCAAATTCAGTCAACCAGTCTAAATATATTGAATTTGAATCTTACAATGAGAACATCCCATAAAAAGACTTTCTCTCTCTCTCTCTCTCTGTCACACACCACACACACACACACACACACACACACACACACACACAGAGGGAGAGAGAAGAAACTTTCTAGGTCAGTCAAGCAGCCTGGGAGCTGCTGAATTTGAATCCACCAATCAGAGAGGCTGTGTACTTTTTCCCGCCAAAACAGGTGCAGCCGTTTTTACGTATTTGTGCCAAAACATAGTGTTTCTGCCATATTGTGGTACTACTACATTACAACATGAATACGGATTAAAGATGAAAGAAACTGGCAACAAATTCCTCCACTACAAACCAGTCTGATACCACTTCTTTGCAGCGTTCACGTTTACTAAGGCACTACCCAAAAGTCGCCACAAGAGGGCACTCCAACACAAGAGATGACCTATGTACACTGATGCACTTAGTAACAGTCAGCCTCCTTGAATTGGCAGAAATAATGTGATTTAGTAGTAATACTATAACATAACAGATATACTGTGATGTTGCAGACATAGTATGTTTTTGTACTACTCATTTGTAGTGAAAAAAATTAGCAATATAAATTACAGGTCTGTGATAGTGTATAAATTTGTAGTGAAAAAGAAATGTCGACCAAGGTGGGATTGAACCCACGACCTTTGAGCTGCAGAGCCGTGTCATTACTGATTGCGCGACCGGAAAGAGGGCGGGCGGCTGAAAAACAAAGACATCAGCAATCAGAAATAAAAGAGATTTCTGTTGAAAACACCTGAAAAAGCTGGGATTTGTGCTGAAAAGGGGTGAAAAAACTCAATTCTGCTGAAACGGGGTGAAGAAGAGGTGTTGGACTGTTGAGAAGAGTTAAATAAGTTGAACAGATATGTTTGGGTACAGATACTATGATTTGGTAATAATACTGTGTTTTAGCACAACTCCTGAGATTTGATTGAAATAATATGATTTAGAAGAAATATTATGACTTTGTACAAATACAATGTTTTGGCACAAATACCATGATATGGCAAAAATACTATGATTTAGCAGAAATACTATGATTGAGCAGAAGTACTAAGATGTAGTAAAAGTACTTTGATTTAACAGAAATGCAATTATGGAGGAGTAATACTTTAAAATGGGAAAAATATTGATACACACACAGATACACAGAGCCTAAAGGGAACAGTATTTGTACCATGGAGTGTTAACAAGAATCTGAGGTCCATATTAGAAAAGCTGCTAAAATCATAAAACTTTGCAGAATTGTAATAAATGATGAATATGAATTACTTGTCTGTGATAGTGTATTAATTTCTAGGGAAAAAAACATGTTGACCAAGGTGGAATTGAACCCGTGATCTTTGGGCTGCCGACCGGCGTCATTACCAACTGTGCCACTGGGAAACAGAGCAGCGATTTGGAAAACGGGGAGATGAACTGTCAGAATTAGATCGCGGTGAAAGGCGTAAAACGCCGATTTTTGGAGTTACAAAACGTCGTGTAACTCCTAAACTAGGTGGGATAGAAGCACAATTCTTGTAGTGGGTGAATCAGCAGACTTTGCTGAACTTTCACTGCGATTTTCATTGCTCCTTTTACCTCCGTCGCGGAGATATGATGAGAGAAGAAACGGCTTCATTTTCAGAGTTTGAAAAGTGAGAGGAGGACAGATTTCCACCCCTCAAACAAACGTAATTCATGGCTTAACAGTAAGATGACTGTAAAAACTGCTCTATGATTTACATGAAATACTTTGATTTAGAAGAAATTCTATAATCTAGCAAAAAGCACTACAGCATAGCAGAAGTTATATCACTGAGCAGAATTACTAGGATTTAGCACAAACACTATGATTTGGCTCAAAAATCTTTATTTTGCAGTTATATTATGATTTGGCAGAAATACTATGAGCAGTAATAATATAACAGTACATAATACTGTTATTTTGTGGAAATACAATGCTTTATCACAAATACCATGATATGGCAAAAATACTATGATTCAGCAGAAATACTATGATTGAGCAGAAGTACTAAGATGTAGTAAAAGTACTTTGATTTAACAGAAATGCAATTATGGAGGAGTAATACTTTAAAATGGGAAAAATATTGATACACACACAGATACACAGAGCCTAAAGGGAACAGTATTTGTACCATGGAGTGTTAACAAGAATCTGAGGTCCATATTAGAAAAGCTGCTAAAATCATAAAACTTTGCAGAATTGTAATAAATGATGAATATGAATTACTTGTCTGTGATAGTGTATTAATTTCTAGGGGAAAAAAACATGTTGACCAAGGTGGAATTGAACCCGTGATCTTTAGGTTGCCGACCGGCGTCATTACCAACTGTGCCACTGGGAAACAGAGCAGCAATTCGGAAAACGGGGAGATGAACTGTCAGATTTAGATCGCGGTGAGAGGCGTAAAACGCCGATTTTTGGAGTTACAAAACGTCACGTAACTCCAAAACTAGGTGGGATAGAAGCACAATTCTTGTACTGGGTGAATCAGCAGACTTTGCTGAACTTTCACTGCGATTTTCATTGCTCCTTTTACCTCCGTCGCGGAGATATGATGAGAGAAGAAACGGCTTCATTTTCAGAGTTTGAAAAGTGAGAGGAGGACAGATTTCCACCCCTCAAACAAACGTAATTCATGGCTTAACAGTAAGATGACTGTAAAAACTGCTCTATGATTTACATGAAATACTTTGATTTAGAAGAAATTCTATAATCTAGCAAAAAGCACTACAGCATAGCAGAAGTTATATCACTGAGCAGAATTACTAGGATTTAGCACAAACACTATGATTTGGCTCAAAAATCTTTATTTTGCAGTTATATTATGATTTGGCAGAAATACTATGAGCAGTAATAATATAACAGTACATAATACTGTTATTTTGTGGAAATACAATGCTTTATCACAAATACCATGATATGGCAAAAAGACTATGATTCAGCAGAAATACTATGATTGAGCAGAAGTACTAAGATGTAGTAAAAGTACTTTGATTTAGCACAAATACTATTATGGAGGAGTAATACTTTAACATGGGAGAAATATTGATACACACACACATACACAGAGAGCAAAGTGTGCAGAGTCTGTTGAGAGTCTGGGCTTGGTATATCTAGGTCAGCTAAATTGGCTGCACCTGCTGTAATCAGCACTTACACACACAGACACAGAGAGAGCTATGGGTTTTCTTCAGTGTATTTCTCACATTCAGGACTCCCCTCGAACAAATGGCCATAATTTCCTAACCGTAGGGGCTAGAATGCTCATTCTAACACCGTTTTGTTCAGAAGAGATGGGGGAATCTGCAGGTCTTCATAATTCAGCGATAAAATATAAATTATTGAAGATATATGACTTGTAATACACTGTAACTGAGTAGAGGCAAAGCAAAACTGCCTTGACTTGCCCTCAAACAATGCTTTCTAACTCTAAATCTATTTGGAGTATCGATATCATTCTTTCACCGTAAGAGACAGCAGGCTTTGGCGAACAGTCATGGAAATTTTCAGGTCTCTGTGGAAATCCATCAAAAAGATATGACGAGAGAAAAAAGTGCCTCATTTCCAGAGTTTGAAATCTGAAGACATCTGAGCGAGGGACGAATTTCCTACCCTGAAACAAACCCAATTCATGGCCAAATGGTAATAGGTGAGAAAAAAATTCTTGAATTGTGAGCGTCAGGAGTGTCTGAAGATATACCGGGACAAGCCTCATGTCTTAACTTCGCTTCGTTAAGGAGATATGACGATTCGAATATGCCTCTCATTACAGAAATCAAGCGGTGATTTTGAACAAACTCTCCATTGACTTTCTATGGAGAGTTTTCAGACTTTGTGTTGGTCTGAGGAGATTTGCCAAAATTCTATAAATCTCACAACAATGATGGTGAAATTTTCTGAAAGCCAGCAAAAATACCTACGTTTTGATGTATAATTTGTGGAAGTTGAGTGAAAATTGAGCAAGTAGCAAGAAGTTGTTCGGACATGAAGGGAAGACTGCGAAACCTACAGTGGCACACTGGAAGCCAAGTGCATAGCAACCATAACAACGCATGTATTTTCTGAAAAATCACAATTTTGCAACTCAAAACTTTAAGAGGCATAAAAATAAAACGGTAAAAGATTTGAAAAAGCTGATTTATTCCTGAATAGCCCAATAATTTGTGAACATTTTAAAGTTTGAATGGTTGTTCTATGTGAAAATATGACAAAGTAGTTAAGTTTCAAAAACAAGCAAGTTTTAGCAGAATTGCAGAAGTTTCCCATTCATTTCAATGGGACAAATTAAAGGAAAAAAACTTAATATTTTAAAAAGTATAACAGTATAAAATACCAAAAGATATAGCGTACATTAGCAGAAATAGCAGAATAGTTTAAAATTTGAACGGTGAAAATCGGCTGAAAATTGTGGAAGTAGTTAAGTGCCAAAAAGTGTACGGAACGCAACTAGAACTAGAAAAATTTGCATTTCCTGCGAAAATGCAGTGTGGATGCTGTAAAGCTGAAGCTGTCAGCTGAAACTAGCTGAAAAAGCTGAAAAGTTGCAGAAATTGTAAAACCTTTGCAAAAAATTGTAATAACTTTGCAGAAGCATAAGAACTTAGCAAAAATGTAATTACATAGCAGAACTGCAATAACGTAAAGAAAACATAATACTTGGCAGAAATACAATAACATAGCAGAACTTAGCAGCAGAAATTAGAATAAATATTGTAACTTAGCAGAAACAAGATAACTTTTCAGAAATACAGGATTTTAGCAACCATGGTACAAGATTACATAGATGCTTTATTTAAACAAAAATACCTAAACATTGCACAAATACTGTGATTTAGGACAAATACTACAACATAGCAGAAATGCTGTAATTCAGCAAATATACTATGCTATGACACAAATAGAAAGAATATGCTCAAATACTATGATTTTGCTCAAATAATATGATTAAGCAATAATACTAAGATTTAGCAGAAATACTGTATTTAGCACAAATACCAAAAAGTAGCAGAAATACTATAATTTAGCATAATAGTAATAACTTGCACAATTACAAATATGGACATGGTAAATGGCCTGTATTTATATAGCGCTTTTATGGTCCCTAAGGACCCCAAAGCGCTTTACATATCCAGTCATTCACCCATTCACACACTGGTGATGGCAAGCTACGTTGTAGCCACAGCCACCCTGGGGCGCACTGACAGAGGCGAGGCTGCTGGACACTGGCGCCACCGGGCCCTCTGACCACCACCAGTAGGCACACAATAAGATACACCCATAAAAAGGCTCTCTCTCTCTCTCTCTCTCTCTCTCTCTCTCTCTGTCATACACACACACACACAGCAGAAATGCTATGACTTAGCACAATAGTAATAACTGAAATAGAAAAATTGGAAAAGCAAAATGAACAGCTGAAAAAATGCTGAACATTCTAAGGCTCCCTCAAATGTAATTGTTGAATGAAAAAAAAATCAGCAAAAAAAAGTATAACAGTCACACAATCAAAAATATGGACACATATGGAAACACACAAGCACAGAGAGACACAGCATCAAATTCAGTCAACCAGTCTAAATATATTGAATTTAAATCATACAATAAGATGCTCCCATAAAAACGCTCTCTCGCCCTCTCTTTCTCTCTCTCTCTGTCACACACACACACACACACAAACACACACACTAGCAGCAGCAGCAGCCAAATAGCCTGGGAGCTGCTGAATTTGAATCCACCAATCAGAGAGGCTGTATACTTTTTCCCGCCAAAACAGGTGCACCTGTTTTTACACACACGCAGCACAGAGACAGGATTTGTGCTGTCTATTTTTCATAGTGAGGATTCCCCTCAAACAAATGGCTATAATTTCCTAACCGTAGGGGCTAGAACAGTCATTCTTACACCGTTTTGTTCAGAAGAGATGGGGGGATCTTAAAGTGTTGACAATTTATCATTAAAATCTGAATTATTGAAGATATTTGACTTCTAATGCACCATAACTGAGTAGAGGCAAAGCGAAAACTGCCTTGACTTGCCCTCAAACAATGCTTTCTAACTCTAAATCTATTTGGAGTATCGATATCATTCTTTCACCGTAAGAGACAGCAGGATTTGGTGAACAGTTATGGAAATTTTCAGGTCTCTGTGGAAATCCATCAAAAAGATATGACGAGAGAAAAAGTGGTTCATTTCCAGAGTTTGAAATCTGAAGAAATCTGAGCGAGAGATGAATTTCCTACCCTCAAACAAACCCAATTCATGGCCAAATGGTAATAGGTGAGAAAGAAATTCTTGAATTGTGAGCATCAGGAGTGTCTGAAGATATATTGGCACAAGCCTCATGTCTTAAATTTGCTGCGTTGAGATATGACGATTTGAAAATGCCTCTCATTAGAGAAATCCAGTGGAGATTTTGAACAAGCTCTCCATTGACTTTCTATGCAGTTTTCAGACTTTGTGTTGGTGTGAGGAGATTTGCCAAAATTCTATTATACAGAAACTGTAATCAGCACATATACTGTAACATTTTAGAAATTTCTCCACTTAGTAGTAATACTATAACATAACACAAATGTTATGATGAGTTGAGCGGCTGGTACTCTGGTGCAGTCAGCACAATCTGGAGCTGAACACTCTTAAAACTGTAGCGATGACAGTGGACTTCAGGAGACATCCCTCAACTCTGCCCCCCTCATCATATCAGACAGCCCTGTGTCGACTGTGGAGATCTTCAAGTTGCTGGGTACCACCATCTCCCAGGACCTGAAGTGGGAGACCAACATCAACTCCATCCTCAAAAAGACCCAGCAGAGGATGTACTTCCTGAGACAACTGGGGAAGTACAGTCTTCCACAGGAGCTGCTGATCCAGCTCTACACTGCAGTCATTGAGTCTGTCCTGTGCTCCTCCATCACAGTCTGGTATGGTGCAGCCACTAAACAGGACAGGTGCAGACTGCAGCGGACTGTACGGGCAGCAGAAAGGATCATCGGCGCCCCCCTGCCCTCCATCCAGGATCTGTACCTCTCAGGAAACGGGCAGGGAAAATCATCACAGACCCCTCACACCCTGGACACAGACTTTTTGATCTGCTGCCCTCTGGCAGACGGTACAGAAGCCTGCAGACCAGGACCACCCGACACAGGAACAGTTTCTTTCCCCTCACCATCTCCCTTCTAAACAGTTGAACTGTCACACTGCTCCCACTGCCAGACTGCAACTGCACCTTATGTACATTCTGTAGTATTCATTCCACCTCATTTCATTTCTGTATTTTATGTATATACGTTTAGATTAGTTATTTATAGTTGGTTTACACAGCTTTGTGTATGTATGTGTATGCATGTGTAATGTATATATAGATACGTGTGTGTGTGTGTGTGTGTGTGTGTGTGTGTGTGTGTGTGTGTGAGATTTACATTGCTGTGCTCGAGAGCCACCATCTACCGGAACCAATTCCTTGTATTTGTCTGCACATATACTGGCCAATAAACACGATTCTGATGATTTGGCACAAAAACCATGATTTGGCAAAATACTATGATTTAGCAGAAATACTATGATTGAGCAGAAGTACTAAGATGTAGTAAAAGTACTTTGATTAAGAGAAATCCAATTATGGAGGAGTAATACTTTAAAATGGGAGAAATATTGATACACACACACATTCACAGAGCCTAAAGGGAAGAGTATTGTGCCATGGAGTGTTAAGAAGAATGTGAGGTCCATATTAGAAAAGCTGGTAAAAGTTTGAGAATTGTAATAAATGATGAATATGAATTAGTGGTCTGTGATAGTGTATTAATTTGTAGGGCAAAAAACGTGTTGTCCGAGGTGGAGTTGAACCTGCGACCTTTGTGTTGTAGAGCTGTGTCATTACCAGCTGCGCCACTGGGAAAGACAGTGAGCCCTTGGGGAACAGGGTGATGAGCAGTCAGAATTAGATCGCGGTGAGAGGCAAAGAGCGCCGTTTTTTGGAGTTATAAAACGTCATGTAACTCAAAAACTAGGTGGACTAGAAGCATAATTCTTGTACTGGGTGAATCAGCGGACTTTGGTGTACTTTGACTGCGATTTCATTGCTCTTTGTACATCCGTCGCTGAGATATGACGAGAGAAGAAACGGCAGACTTCAGATATGATTGGCTGGCTGGGAAGCCATGCAGGCCCTGATATGTACATTTGAATGTCTCAGTCCTCACAGAGGACCTGGCAAAAATATATAGAAATAGTATGATTAAGCATAAATACTACATTTAGCAGAAATACTGTATTAAGCACAAATCGTATAAAAGCAAAATACTATATTAAGCAATATAAATATCCTATAAAATCCTATAAAAAGCAAAATACTGTAATATGATTTGGTAGAAAACTATAATTAATCAGAATACTATATTTGGCAGAAATACTGTAATCAGCACATATACTGTAACATTTTAGAAATTTCTCCACTTAGTAGTAATACTATAACATAACACAAATGTTATGATGAGTTGAGCGGCTGGTACTCTGGTGCAGTCAGCACAATCTGGAGCTGAACACTCTTAAAACTGTAGAGATGACAGTGGACTTCAGGAGACATCCCTCAACTCTGCCCCCCTCATCATATCAGACAGCCCTGTGTCGACTGTGGAGATCTTCAAGTTGCTGGGTACCACCATCTCCCAGGACCTGAAGTGGGAGACCAACATCAACTCCATCCTCAAAAAGACCCAGCAGAGGATGTACTTCCTGAGACAACTGGGAAGTACAGTCTTCCACAGGAGCTGCTGATCCAGCTCTACACTGCAGTCATTGAGTCTGTCCTGTGCTCCTCCATCACAGTCTGGTATGGTGCAGCCACTAAACAGGACAGGTGCAGACTGCAGCGGACTGTACGGGCAGCAGAAAGGATCATCGGCGCCCCCCTGCCCTCCATCCAGGATCTGTACCTCTCAAGAACCAGGAAACGGGCAGGGAAAATCATCACAGACCCCTCACACCCTGGACACAGACTTTTTGATCTGCTGCCCTCTGGCAGACGGTACAGAAGCCTGCAGACCAGGACCACCCGACACAGGAACAGTTTCTTTCCCCTCCCATCTCCCTTCTAAACAGTTGAACTGTCACACTCCTCCCACTGCCAGACTGCAACTGCACCTTATGTACATTCTGTAGTATTCATTCCACCTCATTTCATTTCTGTATTTTATGTATATACGTTTAGATTAGTTATTTATAGTTGGTTTACACAGCTTTGTGTATGTATGTGTATGCATGTGCAATGTATATATAGATACGTGTGTGTGTGTGTGTGTGTGTGTGTGTGTGTGTGTGTGTGTGTGTGTGAGATTTACATTGCTGTGCTCGAGAGCCACCATCTACCGGAACCAAATTCCTTGTATTTGTATGCACATATACTTGGCCAATAAACATGATTCTGATGACTGGCACAAAACCATGATTTAGCAGAAATACTATGATTGAGCAGAAGTACTAAGATGTAGTAAAAGTACTTTGATTTAAGAGAAATCCAATTATGGAGGAGTAATACTTTAAAATGGGAGAAATATTGATACACACACACATTCACAGAGCCTAAAGGGAAGAGTATTTGTGCCATGGAGTGTTAAGAAGAATGTGAGGTCCATATTAGAAAAGCTGGTAAAAAGTTTTGAGAATTGTAATAAATGATGAATATGAATTAGTGGTCTGTGATAGTGTATTAATTTGTAGGGCAAAAACATGTTGTCCAAGGTGGAGTTGAACCCACGACTTTTGGGTTGCAGACCTGTGTCATTACCAGCTGCGCCACTGGGAAAGACAGTGAGCACTTGGGAAACAGGGTGATGAGCAGTCAGAATTAGATCGCGGTGTGAGGCAAAGAGCGCCATTTTTTGGAGTTACAAAACATCGTGTAACTCCAAAACTAGGTGGACTAGGAGCATAATTCTTGTACTGGGTGAATCAGCGGACTTTGGTGTACTTTGACTGCGATTTTCATTACTCTTTGTACATCCGTCGCTGAGATATGACGAGAGAAGAAACTGCAGACCTCAGATATGATTGGCTGGCTGGGAAGCTGGCAGAAATATATAGTAATAGTGTGATTAAGCATAAATACTACATTTAGCAGAAATACTGTATTAAGCACAAATCCTATAAAAAGCAGAAATACTATATTAAGCACAAATCCTATAAAAAGCAGAAATACTATATTAAGCAATATAAAAATCCTATAAAATGGTATAAAAAGCAAAAATACTGTAATATGATTTGGTAGAAAAACTATAATTAATCAGAAATACTATACTGGGTAGAAATACTATATTTAGCACAAATCTTATAAAATAGCAGAAATAGTATGATTCAGCACAATAGTAATAACTTAAACAGAAAAACTGGAAAAGCAAAATGGACAGCTGAAAAAATGCTGAACATGCTAAGGGTCCTTCAAATGTACTTGTTAAATGAAAAAAAAACTGAGCAAAAAAAGTGTAACAGTCACACAATCAGAAATATGGAAACACACATGCACAGAGAGACACACACAGGATCAAATTCAGTCAACCAGTCTAAATATATTGAATTTAAATCATACAATAAGATGCTCCATAAAAACTCTGTCTCGCCCTCTCTTTCTCTCTCTCTGTCACACACACACACACACACACACACACACACACACACACACACACACAGGGAGAGAGAAGTAAGTTTCTAGCTCAGTCAAGCAGCCTGGGAGCTGCTGAATTTAAATCCACCAATCAGAGAGGCTGTGCACTTTTTCCCGCCAAAACAGGTGCATGCAGCACAGAGAGACACAGGATTTTTGCAGTCTATTTCTCATAATGACGACTCCCCTCAAACAAATGACCATAATTTCCTAACTATAGGGGCTAGAACGGTCATTCTTACACCGTTTTGTTCAGAAGAGATGGGGGAATCTTAAAGTGTTGACAATGTATCATTAAAATATGAATTATTAAAGATATTTGACTTCTAATGCACCATAACTGAGTAGAGCAAAGCAAAACTGCCTTGACTTGCCCTCAAACAACGCTTTCTAACTCTAAATCTATTTGGAGTATTGATATCATTCTTTCACCGTAAGAGACAGCAGGCTTTGGTGAACAATCATGGAAATTTTCAGGTCTCTGTGGAAATCCAACAAAAAGTTATGACGAGAGAAAAAAGTGGTTCATTTCCAGAGTTTGAAATCTGAAGAAATCTGAGCGAAGGACGAATTTCCTACGCTCAAACAAGTGTAACTCATCTCAGAACGGTAATAGGTGAGAAAAAAATTCTTGAATTGTGAGCGTCAGGAGTGTCTGAAGATATACTGGGACAAGCCTCATGTTTTAACTTCGCTTCGTTAAGGAGATATGACGATTCGAATATGCCTCTCATTACAGAAATCAAGCGGTGATTTTGAACAAACTCTCCATTGACTTTCTATGGAGAGTTTTCAGACTTTGTGTTGCTCTGAGGAGATTTGCCAAAATTCTATAAGTCTCACAACAATGATGGTGACATTTTCGGAAAGCCAGCAAAAATACCTACGTTTTGATGTATAATTTGTGGAAGTTGAGTGAAAATTGAGCAAGTAGCAAGAAGTTGTTCGGACATGAAGAGAAGACTGCGAAACCTACAGTGGCACACTGGAAGCCAAGTGCATAGCAACCATAACAACGCATGTATTTTGTGAAAAATCACAATTTTCCAACTCAAAACTTTAAGAGGCATAAAAATAAAACGGTAAAAGATTTGAAAAATCTGATTTATTCCTGAATAGCCCAATAATTTGAGAACATTTTAAAGTTTGAATGGTTGTTCTACGTGAAAGTAGGAAAAAGTAGTTAAGTTTCAAAAACAAGCAAAATTTAGCAGAATTGCAGAAGTTTCCCATTCATTTCAATGGGACAAATTAAAGGAAAAAAGTAGAATATTTTAAAAAGTATAACAGTAATAAACACCAAAAGATATAGCGATCATTAGCAGAAATAGCAGAATAGTTTAAAATTTGAACGGTGAAAATCGGCTGAAAATTGTGGAAGTAGTTAAGTGCCAAAAAAAGTGAAAAAGTGGCAACTAGAATAATAATAATAAAGTATAAAGAATAAAGAGAAACAGGAACTCAATAGTGTGGATGCTTAAAGCATCCACACAATAATAATAACAGAAAATTTGCATTTCCTGCGAAAATGCAGTGTGGATGCTTTAAAGCTGAAGCTTTCTGCTGAAACTAGCTGAAAAGCTGAAAAGTTGCAGAAATTGTAAAACTTTGCAGAAGCAAAGGAACTTTGCTAAAATGTAGTAACTTAGCAGAACTGCAATATCTTAGAGGAAACATAATACTTGCAGAAATACAATAGCATAGCAGAACTTAGCAGAAATATTGTAACTTACCAGAAACACGATAACTTCTCAAAATACAAGAATTTAGGACAATAGTATAAGATAACAGAAGAATATATTTAGCCAAATATTCTTAAACATTACAGAAATAATATGATTTAGAGAAACAGTACAACATAGCAAAAATGCTGTAATTTGACAGAAATACTACATTTGGCAGAAATACTATGTTTCAGCACAAATACACTGGTTTAGCACAAATATTTTAACATAGCAGAATACACTTATATAGCAGAAATGCTATACTTGGAAAGAAAAATATAATATAGTAGAAATACTATGATTTAGCACAAATACTGTAATCAGCACATATACTGTAACAAGACAAAAATTCCTCCACTTAGTAGTAATACTATAACATAACACAAATGTTATGATTTGGCACAAAAACCATAATTTGGCAAAATACTATGATTTAGCAGAAATACTATGATTGAGCAGAAGTACTAAGATGTAGTAAAAGTACTTTGATTTAACAGAAATACAATTATGGAGGAGTAATACTTTAAAATGGGAGAAATATTGATACACACACACATACACAGAGCCTAAAGGGAAGAGTATTTGTGCCATGGAGTGTTAACAAGAATCTGAGGTCCATATTAGAAAAGCTGGTAAATCATAAAGTTTACAGAATACTGTAAAAGGCTTCTTCTCTCTGTGTGTGTTCACACACCACACACACCACACACACACACACACAC
>NW_020328630.1:60000-77974 GCF_001858045.2 Oreochromis niloticus
GAGTTTGAAATCTGAAGAAATCTGAGCGAAGGACGAATTTCCTACGCTCAAACAAGTGTAACTCATCTCAGAACGGTAATAGGTGAGAAAAAAATTCTTGAATTGTGAGCGTCAGGAGTGTCTGAAGATATACTGGGACAAGCCTCATGTTTTAACTTCGCTTCGTTAAGGAGATATGACGATTCGAATATGCCTCTCATTACAGAAATCAAGCTGTGATTTTGAACAAGCTCTCCATTGACTTTCTATGGGGATTTTTGAGACTTTGTGTTGGTCTGAGGAGATTTGCCAAATTTCTATAAATCTCACAACAATGATGGTGACATTTTCTGAAAGCCAGCAAAAATACCTACGTTTTGATGTATAATTTGTGGAAGTTGAGTGAAAATTGAGCAAGTAGCAAGAAGTTGTTCGGACATGAAGAGAAGACTGCAAAACCTTCAGTGGCACACTGGAAGCCAAGTGCATAGCAACCATAACAACGCATGTATTTTCTGAAAAATCACAATTTTGCAACTCAAAACTTAAAGAGGGATAAGATGAAAACGGTAACAGATATGAAAAAGCTGAATCATTAATGCATAGCCCAATAATTTGTGAACATTTTAAAGTTTGAATGGTTGTTCTACGTGAAAGTAGGAAAAAGTAGTTAAGTTTCAAAAACAGGCAAGTTTTAGCAGAATTTTGGAAGTTTTCCATTCATTTCAATGGGACAAAAAAAACCATAAAAAGCTTAATATTTTAAAAAGTATAATAGCAAAAAATACCAAAAGTCATTGCCGGAATTAGCAGAAATAGCAGAATAGTTTAAAATTTGAACGGCAAAAATCGGCTGAAAATTGTGGAAGTAGATAAGGTCCAAAAAACGTACGGAAGCAACTTGAAGAATAAAGTATAAAGTATAAAGAACTAGAAAAATTTGCATTTCCTGCGAAAATGCTGTGTGGATGCCTTAATGCTGAAGCTGTCTGCTCAAAAACTGAAAAAGATGAAAAGTTGCAAAAAGTTGTATGGTGGTGAAAAAAAAATGATGCCTGGAGCAGGATTTGAACCTGGCCCTCTTAGTCTCAAGGCGGTAACTCATCTCACTGTGCCAAAGTCACTCTCAATTACGCAAACTCATTTTCACAAAGAAGAGGTGGAGAGACGGACAATTTTGCTGAAATGAGCAGAAGCTGCTGAGAATTGTGCTGGTAAGAGGAGAAAAGGCTGAAAATTTTGCAGAAAAGAGGTGAATCAGCAGAATTTCTGCTTAAAAGAGTTTTTCCTGAAAACAGCTGAGATTTGTGCTAATAAGAGGTGAAAAGGCTGAAAATTTTGCAGGAGAGGTGAACAAGCAGAATTTGGGCTGAAAAGAGGTGAAAATTCTGCTGAAAACAGTTCAGTCAGCAGAAGTTCTGCTGAAAAGTGTTCTGCAGAACTCTTTTCAGAATTCTGCTGAAAAGATGTTTTTGCTGAAAATAGCTGAAAAAGCTGGGAAACTGAAAATTTTGCTGAAAAGGGGTGAAAAAGCTGAAATTGAGTTAAAAAAGTTTCTCTGCGTAAAACAGGTTTCTGCTTAAAACAGCTAATAAGTTGAGATTTGTGCTGAAAACAGGTGTTCAAATCCCATGACCAGGATTTAAACCTGGCCCTTCTGGTCTCAAGGAAGCTACTCATCTCACTGAACTAAACTTGTTCCGACAAACACAAGAGATGGAGAAACTGACAATTTTGCTAAATGAGCAGAAGCTGCTGAGTTTTGTGCTGAGAAGATGTGAAAAGCTGAAAAATTTGCAGAAAAGAGGTGAATCAGCAGAATTTCTGCAGAAAAGATGGAAAGAAGAAGAACATTGCACTGAAAAGAGGTAAATCAGCAGAATTTCTGCTGAAAAGAGTTTTTTTTTTTCTGAAAACAGCCCCAAAAAATGGAATTTGTGCTGAAAAGGGGTGAAAAAAATGAAAATTTTGCTGAAAAGGGGTGAAGAAGGTAAAGTATACCAAATCAAAGTATTTGTGCCAAAACATAGTGTTTCTGCCATATTGTGGTATTTGTGCCACAAAAGTTACTACATTACAACATGAATACGGATTAAAGATGAAAGAAACTGGCAACAAATTCCTCCACTACAAACCAATCTGATACCACTTCTTTGCAGTGTTCACTAAGGCACCACCCAAAAGGCGCCACAAGAGGGCACTCCAACACAAGAGATGAGGTGAATGAGCAGAATTTCTGCTGAAAAGAGGCAGAAGGTTCTGTATGTAGAAAAAGAAACACTGTTGAACCATGTGTGAAATAAAGAAAGAAATGAAATGAAAGAACAACCTGGTTCTTCTCAAATTCACCAATCAGAGATACTGCCTCAGTCTGCTTCATCAGGCTGTGTACTTGTTTCTGCCATGGAGCGTTAACAAGAATCTGAGGTCCATATTAGAAAAGCTGCTAAAATCATAAAACTTTGCAGAATTGTAATGAATTAGCAATATAAATTACAGGTCTGTGATAGTGTATAAATTTGTAGGGAAAAAAAAAAACGTGGACCAAGGTGGGATTGAACCCACGACCTTTGAGCTGCAGAGCCGTGTCATTACTGATTGCGCCACCTGGAAAGGGGGCGGCGGTCTGAAAGACAGATACTTGGGCAGAAAATAGATCGCGGTGAGAGACGAAAAACGCCGTTTTTTGGAGTTACAAAACGTCGTGTAACTCAAAAACTAGGAGGGCTAGCAGCATAATTCTTGTACCGGGTGAATCAGCGGACTTTGGTGTATTTTGACTGCGATTTTCATAGCTCGTTCTACCTCCGTCGCGAAGATATGACGAGAGAAGAAACGGCTTCACTTCCAGAGTTTGAAGACTGAGAGAAGGACAGATTTCCACCCCTCAAACAAACGTAATTCATTGCTCAACGGTAAGATAATTGTAAAAACTGCTTGCACTGTGAGTGTCAGCAGTGTCTGAAGATATATTGGCACAAGCCTCATGTCCTAACTTTGCTTTGTTAAAGAGATATGGCAATTTGAAAATGTCTCCCGTTACAGAATTTCAGCTCTGAATTTCAAAACCTCCCCATAGACTTTGAATGGGGACTTGTCAGACCTTGTGTCACTCCGAGGCAAATTGCGAAAAAACGGTAAACCTCACAATAAAGATAGTGACATTTTCTGAAAGCCAGCAAAAATACCTACGTTTTGATGTATAATTTGTGGGGATTGAGAGGAAATTGAGTGAGTAGCAAGAAGTTGTTTAGACATGAAGAGAAAATTCAGAACGGACCAGCACTCACTCTGACTTAATTGCATAGCAACCATAGCAACGCATGTATTTTCTGAAAAATCACAATTTTGCAACTGAAAACTTAAAGAGGTATAAAATTAAAACGGTAGAAGATCTGAAAAAGCTGAATCATTCAGGAATAGCCCAATAGTCTGAGAACATTTTAAAGTTTGAATGGAGTTTCTAGGTGAAAGTATGACAAAGTAGTTAAGTTTCAAAAACAAGCAAGTTTTAGCAGAATTGTGGAAGTTTCCCATTCATTTCAATGGGACAAATTAAAGGAAAAAAGTGTAATATTTTAAAAAGTATAACAGTAATAAACACCAAAAGTCATAGCCGGCATTAGCAGAAAGAGCAGAACAGTTTAGAGTTTGAACGGAGAAAATCGGCTGAAAACTGAGGGAGTAGATAAGTGCCAAAAAGTGTACGGAAGCAACTAGGGGAACTAGAAAAATTTGCATTTCCTGCGAAAATGCTGTGTGGATGCCTTAACGCTGAAGCTGTCTGCTGAAAAGCTGAAAAAGATGAAAAGTTGCATGGTGGTGAAAAAAAACATGTCACCCTGAGCAGGATTTGAACCTGGCCCTGCTGGTCTCAAGGCAGCTGCTCATCTCACTGAGCTAAACTCACTCTCTCAAAAAAGAGGAGGAGAGACGGACAATTCTGCTCAAATGAGCAGAAGCTGCTGAGAATTGTGCTGAGAACAGGTGAAAAGGCTGAAAATTTTGCAGAAAAGAGGTAAATCAGCAGAATTTCTGCAGAAAAGAGGCAGAACAAAAGAGAAAACTGAAAACAGGTTTTGCCATGACCGGGATTTGAACCTGGCCCTTCTGGTCTCAAGGCAGCTGCTCATCTCACTGAACCAAACTCATTCTCACAAAAACATGAGATGGAGCAACTGACAATTTTGCTAAATGAGCAGAAGCTGCTGAGAACTGTGCTGAGAAGAAGTGAAAAGGCTGAACATTTTGCAGAAAAGAGGTGAATCAGCAGAATTTCTGCAGAAAAGAGGTAAAGAAGCAATAAGTTGCGCTGAAAAGAGATGAATCAGCAGAATTTCTGCTCAAAAGAGTTTCTTTTCTGAAAACAGCTGAGATTTGTGCTGATAAGAGGTGAAAAGGCTGAACATTTTGCAGAAAAGAGGTGAATCAGCAGAATTTCTGCAGAAAAGAGGTAAAGAAGCAATAAGTTGCGCTGAAAAGAGATGAATCAGCAGAGTTTCTGCTGAAAAGAGTTTTGTTTTTCTGAAAACAGCCAAAAAAGCTGGAATTTGTGCTGAAAAGGGGTGAAAAAAATGAAAATTTTGCTGAAAAGGGGTGAAGAAGCTAAAGTATACCAAATCAAAGTATTTGTGCCAAAACATAGTGTTTCTGCCATATTGTGGTACTACTACATTACAACATGAATACGGATTAAAGATGAAAGAAACTGGCAACAAATTCCTCCACTACAAACCAGTCTGATACCACTTCTTTGCAGTGTTCACGTTTACTAAGGCACTACCCAAAAGGCGCCACAAGAGGGCACTCCAACACAAGAGATGAGGTGAATGAGCAGAATTTCTGCTGATAAGAGGCAGAAGGTTCTGTATGTAGAAAAAAAACACTGTTGAACCATGTGTGAAATAAATAAAGAAATGAAATGAAAGAACAACCTGGTTCTGCTCATTTTCACCAATCAGAGGTACTGCAAAAAGTTGTATGGTGGTGAAAACAAAATATTGCCCTGAGCAGGATTCGAACCTGGCCCTACCAGGCTCAAAGCAGCTACTCATCTCACTGACCCAAACACATTCTCACAGAGAAGAGGTGGACAGACTGACAATTCTGCTGAAATGAGCAGAAGCTGCTGAGAATTGTGCTGATAAAAGGTGAAAAGGCTGAAAATTTTGCAGAAAAGAGGTGAATCAGCAGAATTTCTGCAGAAAAGAGGCAAAGGAGCAGAAACGTGCGCTGAAAAGAGATGAATCAGCAGAATTTCTGCTCAAAAGAGTTTAAGAAGCAGAAAGTTGCGCTGAAAAGAGATGAATCAGCAGAATTTCTGCTTAAAAGAGTTTTTCCTGAAAACAGCTGAGATTTGTGCTAATAAGAGGTGAAAAGGCTGAAAATTTTGCAGAAGAGGTGAACAAGCAGAATTTGGGCTGAAAAGAGGTGAAAATTCTGCTGAAAACAGTTCAGTCAGCAGAAGTTCTGCTGAAAAGTGTTCTGCAGAACTCTTTTCAGAATTCTGCTGAAAAGATGTTTTTGCTGAAAATAGCTGAAAAAGCTGGGAAACTGAAAATTTTGCTGAAAAGGGGTGAAAAAGCTGAAATTGAGTTAAAAAAGTTTCTCTGCGTAAAACAGGTTTCTGCTTAAAACAGCTAATAAGTTGAGATTTGTGCTGAAAACAGGTGTTCAAATCCCATGACCAGGATTTAAACCTGGCCCTTCTGGTCTCAAGGAAGCTACTCATCTCACTGAACTAAACTTGTTCCGACAAACACAAGAGATGGAGAAACTGACAATTTTGCTAAATGAGCAGAAGCTGCTGAGTTTTGTGCTGAGAAGATGTGAAAAGCTGAAAAATTTGCAGAAAAGAGGTGAATCAGCAGAATTTCTGCAGAAAAGATGGAAAGAAGAAGAACATTGCACTGAAAAGAGGTAAATCAGCAGAATTTCTGCTGAAAAGAGTTTTTTTTTTCTGAAAACAGCCCCAAAAAATGGAATTTGTGCTGAAAAGGGGTGAAAAAAATGAAAATTTTGCTGAAAAGGGGTGAAGAAGGTAAAGTATACCAAATCAAAGTATTTGTGCCAAAACATAGTGTTTCTGCCATATTGTGGTATTTGTGCCACAAAAGTTGTAAGATAATTGTAAAAACTGCTTCCACTGTGAGTGTCAGCAGTGTCTGAAGATATATTGGCACAAGCCTCATGTCCTAACTTTGCTTTATTAAGGAGATATGGCGATTTGAAAATGCCTCCCGTTTCAGAATTTCAGCTCTGAATTTCAAAACCTCCCCATAGACTTTGAATGGGGAGTATTGAGACCTTGTGTCACTCCGAGGCAAATTGTGAAAAAACGGTAAATCTCACAATAAAGAGAGTGACATTTTCTGAAAGCCAGCAAAAATACCTACGTTTTGATGTATAGTTTATGGGGGTTGAGTGAAAATTGAGTGAGCAGCAAGAAGTTGTTCGGACATGAAGAGAAGTTTCAGAAAGGACCAGTGCTCACTCTGAGTTAATTGCACAGAATTGTGGAAGTTTCCCATTCATTTCAATGGGACAAATTAAAGGAAAAAAGTGTAATATTTTAAAAAGTATAACAGTAATAAACACCAAAAGTCATTGCCGGAAAGAGCAGAACGAGCAGAACAGTATAGAGTTTGAACGGAGAAAATCGGCAGAAAACTGTGGAAGTAGTTAAGTGCCAAAAAGTGTACGGAAATTCTGAAAATTTGCAAAAAGTTATATGGCGGTGCAAAAACTGGAAATTCTGCAGAAAACAGGTGAAGAAGCAGAATTTTTTTGCTGAAAAGTGGTGAAAAGCCAAAAATTCTACTGAAAGGGGTAAAGTCGGAGAAATCTTTGCTGAAAAGTAGTGGAAAAAAAATGTTACCCTGAGCAGGATTCGAAACTGACCCTTCTGGTCTAGAGGCAGCTATTCATCTCACTGAGCCAGACTCATTCTGACCAAGAACAGGTGGAGAGACTGCCAATTTTGCTGAAATGAGCAGAAGCTGCTGAGAATTGTGCTGATAAGAGGTGAAAAGGCTGAAAATTTTGCAGAAAAGAGGTCAATCAGCATAATTTCTGCTGAAAAGAGGTGAATGAGTAAAATTCTGCTGAAAAGAGGTTTTTGCTTAAAACAGCTGAAAAAGCTGGGATTTGTCTGAAAAGTGGTGAAAAAACTGGAAAATTCTGGTGAAAAGGGGTGAAGAATCTTACATTTGTGTTGAAAAGAGTTAAAACAATATAATTATGCACTGAAAAAAATAGTTGCCATAGCGGGATTTGAACCCGGGCGTCCCGCTCTGAGAACTGCTGCTCATCTCACTGAGCTAAAACACAGCTCACTCCAGGGAGCAAAATCAGTGACCACATTGATAATGTGTTCCATTCATTTCAATGGTCAAAAGTCATAGCACACATTAGCAGAAATAGCAGAATTTTTTTAAAGTCTGAACATAGTATTTATACTATAACATAGTATTTCTTCTAAATCATAATATTTGAACCAAATGATAGTATTTCTGCCAATCACAGTATTTCTGGTAAATCACAGTGTTTGTGCCAAATCACAGTATTTGTACCAAATCATACCACTTGTGACAAATCATAGTGTTGGCTGAATCTGTGCTAAAACACAGTATTATTAGTATTTATACTAAATAATATTTTTTCTTACAAATCATAGCATTTGTGCTGAACCATAGAAATTCTGCCAAATCATAGTATTTGAGCCAAATCATACAATTTGTGCTGAAACATTGATTTATGTATGATTTATGATTTAGCAGAAACACTGGGACTTGGTAGAAATACTATGATTTACATGAAATACTTTGACTTAGAAGAAATACTATAATCTAGCAAAAAGTACTACAGCATGAATTCAGAAATTCTATCATTGAGCAAAATTACTAGGATTTAGCAGAAATACTATGATTTGGCACAAATACTATGTTTTAGCACAAAAAATATGTTTTGGCTCGAAAACTTTTATTTTGCAGTTATACTGTGATTTGGAAGAAAAACTATGCTTTGGAACAAATACCACGATTTGGCAGAAATACTATGAGCAGTAATAATATAACATAGCAGAAATACTATTATTTGGGTGAATGCTATTGTTTGGCACAAACACTATGATTTAGCACTGTACAGAATGGTGTACGTCAGTTTAATGCTGGGTGGTGCTGCAATAGTAGCTATCCTCGGTCAGAAGGAGAGGCTGGCATCCAGGGATTAGATTACCACAGGTGGAGTTTATTGGCAGTCAGATGGATGTTACAGGGAGATATGGCATACAGTAGGAGGATGTGGAGGGGTGATATGGTGTGGTTTCTATGATTGAGAACAGGGTATACATTACAACATGAATACGGATTAAAGATGAAAGAAACTGGCAACAAATTCCTCCACTACAAACCAGTCTGATACCACTTCTTTGCAGTGTTCACGTTTACTAAGGCACTACCCAAAAGGCGCCACAAGAGGGCACTCCAACACAAGAGATGACCTATGTACACTGATGCACTTAGTAACAGTCAGCCTCCTACTTAGCCACTACGTAATACAGCGATATTACAGTGTACAAATTCACATAAATATGATTTGGCAGAAATACTAAACTTTGGCACAAATACTATAATTGAGTACAAGTACTCTAAGATAACAGAAATACTATGATTTAGCAGAAATACAATGTTTTTGCAGAAACACTGTAATTTCACTCAAATACTATGAGATAGCAGTAATACTATGATTTGGCAGAAATGCTACGTTTTAGTACAAATACTATGACAAAGCAGAAATACTATGACTTAGAAGTAATACTATCACAAAAGGGATTCCTCAAAATACTATGAAATTGCAGTAATTCTATGATTTGGCAGAAATACGGTACTTCATACAAATACAATGCTTTGGTACAAATACTATATTTTGGTTTGAATACTATGATTTGCAACAAATACTATGATTTGGCACGAGTAGTATGATTTAGTACAAATACTACGAATTGGCAGAAATACTGTGACTTAGTAGTAATACTATAACATAACAGATATACTGTTATGTTGCAGACAGTCTATGTTTCAAACCTGACCATCCTGGGCTCAAGGCGGCTACTCATCTCACTGTGCCAAACTGACTCTCACAAGGAAGGAGATGGAGAGACTGACAATTATGGTGAAATGAGCAGAAGCTGCTGAGAATTGTGCTCATAAGAGGTAAAAGGGCTGAAAATTTTGCAGAAAAGAGGTAAATCAGCAGAATTTCTGCAGAAAAGAGGGAAAGAAGCAGAACATTGCGCTGAAAAGAGGTGAATGAGCAGAATTTCTGCTGAAAAGAGGCAGAACAACCTGGTTCTGCTCAAATTCACCAATCAGAGGTACTGCTTCTGTCTGCTTCATCAGGCTGTGTACTTGTATGTATTTCTGCCATGTGGTGTTGACAAGAATCTGAGGTCCATATTAGAAAAGCTGCTAAAATCATAAAACTTTGCAGAATTGTAATAAATTAGCAATATAAATTACAGGTCTGTGATAGTGTATCAATTTGTAGTGAAAAAAAAAACGTGGAGCAAGGTGGGATTGAACCCACGACCTTTGAGCTGCAGAGCCGTGTCATTACTGATTGCGCCACCTGGAAAGGGGGCGGCGGTCTGAAAGACAGATACTTGGGCAGTCAGAAAATAGATCGCGGTGAGATGCGAAAAACGCCGTTTTTTGGAGTTACAAAACGTCGTGTAACTCAAAAACTAGGAGGGCTAGCAGCATAATTCTTGTACTGGGTGAATCAGCGGACTTTGGTGTATTTTGACTGCGATTTTCATAGCCCGTTCTACCTCCGTCGCGGAGATATGACGAGAGAAGAAACGGCTTCATTTCCAGAGTTTGAAGACTGAGAGAAGGACAGATTTCCACCCCTCAAACAAACGTAATTCATTGCTCAACGGTAAGATAATTGTAAAAACTGCTTCCACTGTGAGTGTCAGCAGTGTCTGAAGATATATTGGCACAAGCCTCATGTCCTAACTTTGCTTTGTTAAAGAGATATGGCGATTTTAAAATGCCTCCCGTTACAGAATTTCAGCTCTGAATTTCAAAACCTCCCCATAGACTTTGAATGGGGAGTATTGAGACCTTGTGTCACTCCGAGGCAAATTGCGAAAAAACGGTAAATCTCACAATAAAGATAGCGACATTGTCTGAAAGCCAGCAAAAATACCTACGTTTTGATGTATAATTTGTGGGGGTTGAGTGCAAATTGAGCCAGTAGCAAGAAGTTGTTTAGACATGAAGAGAAAATTCAGAAAGGACCAGCCCTCACTCTGACTTAATTGCATAGCAACCATAGCAACGCATGTATTTTGTGAAAAATCACAATGTTGCAACTGAAAACTTAAAGAGGTATAAAATTAAAACGGTAGAAGATCTGAAAAAGCTGAATCAGACAGGAATAGCCCAATAATCTGAGAACATTTTAAAGTTTGAATGGAGTTTCTAGGTGAAAGTATGACAAAGTAGTTAAGTTTCAAAACAAGCAAGTTTTAGCAGAATTGTGGAAGTTTCCCATTCATTTCAATGGGACAAATTAAAGGAAAAAAGTGTAATATTTTAAAAAGTATAACAGTAATAAACACCAAAAGTCATAGCCGGCATTAGCAGAAAGAGCAGAACAGTTTAGAGTTTGAACGGAGAAAATCGGCTGAAAACTGAGGGAGTAGATAAGTGCCAAAAAGTGTACGGAAGCAACTAGGGGAATAATAATAAAGAAGAAAGAGAAACAGGAAAACAATAGTGTGGAAGCCCTTTAGGGCATCCACACAATAAAGAGAAACAGGAACTCAATAGTGTGGATGCCTCCAGCATCCACACAACTAGAAAAATTTGCATTTCCTGCGAAAATGCAGTGTGGATGCTGGAACGCTGAAGCTGTCAGCTGAAACTAGCTGAAAAAGCTGAAAAGTTGCAGAATTTGTAAAAACTTTGCAGAAGCAAAGGAACGTTGCTAAAATGTAGTAACTTAGCAGAACTGCAATATCTTAGAGGAAACATAATACTTGGCAGAAATACAATAGCATAGCAGAACTTAGCAGAAATATTGTAACTTACCAGAAACACGATAACTTCCCAAAAATACAAGAATTTCGGAGAAACAGTATAAGATAACAGAAAGAATATATTTAGCCAAACATTCTTAAACATTACAGAAATACTACTCTATAGCAGAAATGATATATTTAGAAAGAAAAATATAATATAGTAGAAATACTATGATTTAGCAGAAATCCTGCAATATAGCTCAATAACAATGATTTAGAACAGATACTATGATTTAGCAGAATAGTAATAACTTAAGTGAAAATATTGGAAAGGTAAAATGACAAGCTGAATAAAAAGGAACATGGTTAAGTTTGCTCAAAACTAATTTTTGTTCACCTGTGAAAAAATAAAATAAAAATACATTTAGAAATACAAATAAGAACAGCCAACAGATACACACAAAATTAAATATGGATACACAAATCAACAAATACACACAAAATCAAATATGGATACACAAATGTACAGAGAGAGACACACACACACAGGGTCTATGCCAGTCAACCAGTCTGAATATATTATATTTTTATCCAACAATGAGATGCTGCCCTAAAAAGGGCTTTGTGTGTGTCTTTCTCTCTCTCTCTCTCTCTCTCTCTCTCTCTCTCTCACACACACACACACACACACACACACACACACACTCAGGCTCACACACACACACACACACATAGCATCAGCAAGTGAACAAGGGCTGTTAACAGCATGTTTCTAGGTCAGTCAAACAGCTGTGAGATTCTCAATTTGAATCCACCAATCAGAGGGGCTGTGTGCTTTTTCCTGCCAAAACTGGTGCACCAAGTGCAGGCTTTTACAGCACAGAGAGAGACAGGATTTTTGCAGTCTATTTCTCATAGTGAGGACTCCCCTCAAACAAACAGCCATAAATTCCTAACCGTAGGGGCTAAAACGGTCATTCTTAGACCGTTGTGTTCAGAAGACATGGGAGAATCTTGAAATGTTGACCATTTAAAATAAAAATATGAAATATCATAGATATATGACATAGATGATTGGTTGTCTTAGAAGCCATGATTGCCCCAATATGCAAATTTGAATGTGCAAGGCCTAAGATATGATTGGCTGGCTGGGAAGCCATGAAGGCAACAATATGCAAATTTGAATGTGCAAGCCCTCGGATATGATTGGTTGTCTTAGAAGCCATATAAAAAGCAGTAAAACTGTACTATGATTTGGTAGAAAAACTATAATTAATCAAAAATACTATATTTGGCAGAAATACTATTTTGTAGCAGAAACACTATATTTAGCACAAATCTGATGAAATAGAAGAAATAGTATGATTTAGCAGAAATGCTGTATTTAGCACAAATACTGGAAAGCAGCAGAAATGCTATGACTTAGCACAATAGTAATAACCTAAATAGAAAAATTGGAAAAGCAAAATGGACAGCTGAAAAAATCCTGAACATGCTAAGGGTCCCTCAAATGTAATTGTTAAATGAAAAAAAAAAACACCAAAAAAAAGTATAACAGTCATACAACCACAAATATGTACACATATGGTAACACACATGCACAGACAGACACACACAGGATCAAATTCAGTCAACCAGTCTAACTATATTGAATTTAAATCTTACAATGAGATCATTCCATAAAAAGGCTTTCTCTGTCTCTCTCTCTCTCTCTCTCTCTCTCTGTCACACACACACACACACACACACACACACAAGATCCAATTCAGTCAACCAGTCTAAATATATTGATTTTGAATCTTACAATGAGATCATCCCATAAAAAGGCTTTCTCTCTCTCTCTCTCTCTCTCTCTCTCTCTCTCTCTCTCTCTGTCAAACACACACACACAAGATCCAATTCAGTCAACCAGTCTAAATATATTGAATTTAAATCTTACAATGAGATCATCCCATAACAAGCCTTTCTCTCTCTCTCTCTCTCTCTCTCTCTCTCTGTCACACACACACACACACACACACACACACACACACACACACAAGATCCAATTCAGTCAACCAGTCTAAATATATTGATTTTGAATCTTACAATGAGATCATCCCATAAAAAGGCTTTCTCTCTCTCTCTCTCTCTCTCTCTCTCTCTCTGTCACACACACACACACACACACACACACACACACACAAGATCCAATTCAGTCAACCAGTCTAAATATATTGAATTTAAATCTTACAATGAGATCATCCCATAACAAGCCTTTCTCTCTCTCTCGCTCTCTCTCTGTCACACACACACACACACACACACACACACACACACACACACACACACAGGATCCAATTCAATCAACCAGTGTAAATATATTGATTTTAAATCACACAATAAGATACACCCATAAAAGGCTCTCTCTCTCTCTCTCTCTCTCTGTCATACAGACACACACACACACACACACACACACACACACACACGCAGCAGCAGCAGAAGCAAGTGAACAAACAGGGGCTGTACATACAGTGTTTCCTGTATGTTTCTAGGTGGGTCAAAAAGCCTGGAGCTGCTTAATTTGAATCCACCAATCAGAAAGGCTATGTACTTTTTCCCGCCAAAACAGGTGCATCTGTTTTTACACACGCAGCACAGAGACAGGATTTGTGTAGTCTATTTTTCATAGTGAGGACTCCTCTCAAACAAATGGCTATAATTTCCTTACAGCTGCGCCACTGGGAAAGACAGTGAGCACTTGGGAAACAGGGTGATGAGCAGTCAGAATTAGATCGCGGTGTGAGGCAAAGAGCGCCGTTTTTTGGAGTTACAAAACGTCGTGTAACTCCAAAACTAGGTGGACTAGAAGCATAATTCTTGTACTGGGTGAATCAGCGGACTTTGGTGTACTTTGACTGCGATTTTCATTACTCTTTGTACATCCGTCGCTGAGATATGACGAGAGAAGAAACGGCAGACCTCAGATATGATTGGCTGGCTGGGAAGCTGGCAGAAATATATAGTAATAGTGTGATTAAGCATAAATACTACATTTAGCAGAAATACTGTATTAAGCACAAATCCTATAAAAAGCAGAAATACTATATTAAGCACAAATCCTATAAAAAGCAGAAATACTATATTAAGCAATATAAAAATCCTATAAAAATGGTATAAAAAGCAAAAATACTGTAATATGATTTGGTAGAAAAACTATAATTAATCAGAAATACTATATTTGGCAGAAATACTGTAATCAGCACATATACTGTAACATGACAGAAATTCCTCCACTTAGTAGTAATACTATAACATAACACAAATGTTATGATGAGTTGAGCGGCTGGTACACTGGTGCAGTCAGCACAATCTGGAGCTGAACACTCTTAAAACTGTAGAGATGACAGTGGACTTCAGGAGACATCCCTCAACTCTGCCCCCCCTCATCATATCAGACAGCCCTGTGTCGACTGTGGAGATCTTCAAGTTGCTGGGTACCACCATCTCCCAGGACCTGAAGTGGGAGACCAACATCAACTCCATCCTCAAAAAGACCCAGCAGAGGATGTACTTCCTGAGACAACTGGGGAAGTACAGTCTTCCACAGGAGCTGCTGATCCAGTTCTACACTGCAGTCATTGAGTCTGTCCTGTGCTCCTCCATCACAGTCTGGTATGGTGCAGCCACTAAACAGGACAGGTGCAGACTGCAGCGGACTGTACGGGCAGCAGAAAGGATCATCGGCGCCCCCCTGCCCTCCATCCAGGATCTGTACCTCTCAAGAACCGGGAAACGGGCAGGGAAAATCATCACAGACCCCTCACACCCTGGACACAGACTTTTTGATCTGCTGCCCTCTGGCAGACGGTACAGAAGCCTGCAGACCAGGACCACCCGACACAGGAACAGTTTCTTTCCCCTCACCATCTCCCTTCTAAACAGTTGAACTGTCACACTGCTCCCACTGCCAGACTGCAACTGCACCTTATGTACATTCTGTAGTATTCATTCCACCTCATTTCATTTCTGTATTTTATGTATATACGTTTAGATTAGTTATTTATAGTTGGTTTACACAGCTTTGTGTATGTATGTGTATGCATGTGTAATGTATATATAGATACGTGTGTGTGTGGGTGCGTGTGTGTGCGTGTGTGTGTGTGTGTGTGTGTGTGTGTGAGATTTACATTGCTGTGCTCGAGAGCCACCATCTACCGGAACCAAATTCCTTGTATTTGTCTGCACATATACTTGGCCAATAAACATGATTCTGATGACTTGGCACAAAAACCATGATTTAGCAGAAATACTATGATTGAGCAGAAGTACTAAGATGTAGTAAAAGTACTTTGATTTAAGAGAAATCCAATTATGGAGGAGTAATACTTTAAAATGGGAGAAATATTGATACACACACACATTCACAGAGCCTAAAGGGAAGAGTATTTGTGCCATGGAGTGTTAAGAAGAATCTGAGGTCCATATTAGAAAAGCTGGTAAAAAGTTTTCAGAATTGTAATAAATGATGAATATGAATTAGTGGTCTGTGATAGTGTATTTATTTGTAGGGCAAAAAACATGTTGTCCAAGGTGGAGTTGAACCCACGACCTTTGGGTTGCAGACCTGTGTCATTACCAGCTGCGCCACTGGGAAAGACAGTGAGCTCTTGGGAAACAGGGTGATGAGCAGTCAGAATTAGATCGCGGTGTGGGGCAAAGAGCGCCGTTTTTTGGAGTTACAAAACGTCGTGTAACTCCAAAACTAGGTGGACTAGGAGCATAATTCTTGTACTGGGTGAATCAGCGGACTTTGGTGTACTTTGACTGCGATTTTCATTACTCTTTGTACATCCGTCGCTGAGATATGACGAGAGAAGAAACTGCAGACCTCAGATATGATTGGCTGGCTGGGAAGCTGGCAGAAATATATAGTAATAGTGTGATTAAGCATAAATACTACATTTAGCAGAAATACTGTATTAAGCACAAATCCTATAAAAAGCAGAAATACTATATTAAGCACAAATCCTATAAAAAGCAGAAATACTATATTAAGCAATATAAAATCTTATAAAAATGGTATAAAAAACAAAATACTGTAATATGATTTGGTAGAAAAACTATAATTAATCAGAAATACTATATTTAGCACAAATCTTATAAAATAGCAGAAATAGTATGATTCAGCACAATAGTAATAACTTAAACAGAAAAATTGGAAAAGCAAAATGGACAGCTGAAAAAATGCTGAACATGCTAAGGGTCCTTCAATGTACTTGTTAAATGAAAAAAAAACTCAGCAAAAAAAGTGTAACAGTCACACAATCACAAATATGGAAACATATGGAAACACACATGCACAGAGAGACACACACAGGATCAAATTCAGTCAACCAGTCTAAATATATTGAATTTAAATCATACAATAAGATGCTCCCATAAAAACTCTCTCTTGCCCTCTCTTTCTCTCTCTCTGTCACACACACACACACACACACACACACACACACAGGGAGAGAGAAGTAAGTTTCTAGCTCAGTCAAGCAGCCTGGGAGCTGCTGAATTTGAATCCACCAATCAGAGAGCCTGTGCACTTTTTCCCGCCAAAACAGGTGCATGCAGCACAGAGAGACACAGGATTTTTGCAGTCTATTTCTCATAATGACGACTCCCCTCAAACAAATGACCATAATTTCCTAACTATAGGGGCTAGAACGGTCATTCTTACACCGTTTTGTTCAGAAGAGATGGGGGAATCTTAAAGTGTTGACAATGTATCATTAAAATCTGAATTATTAAAGATATTTGACTTTTAATGCACCATAACTGAGTAGAGCAAAGCAAAAACTGCCTTGACTTGCCCTCAAACAACGCTTTCTAACTCTAAATCTATTTGGAGTATCAATATCATTTTTTCACCGTAAGAGACAGCAGGCTTTGGTGAACAATCATGGAAATTTCAGGTCTCTGTGGAAATCCAACAAAAAGTTATGACGAGAGAAAAAAGTGGTTCATTTCCAGAGTTTGAAATCTGAAGAAATCTGAGCGAAGGACGAATTTCCTACGCTCAAACAAGTGTAACTCATCTCAGAACGGTAATAGGTGAGAAAAAAATTCTTGAATTGTGAGCATCAGGAGTGTCTGAAGATATACCGGGACAAGCCTCATGTTTTAACTTCGCTTCGTTAAGGAGATATGACGATTCGAATATGCCTCTCATTACAGAAATCAAGTGGTGATTTTGAACAAACTCTCCATTGACTTTCTATGGAGAGTTTTCAGACTTTGTGTTGCTCTGAGGAGATTTGCCAAAATTCTATAAGTCTCACAACAATGATGGTGACATTTTCGGAAAGCCAGCAAAATACCTACGTTTTGATGTATAATTTGTGGAAGTTGAGTGAAAATTGAGCAAGTAGCAAGAAGTTGTTCGGACATGAAGAGAAGACTGCGAAACCTACAGTGGCACACTGGAAGCCAAGTGCATAGCAACCATAACAACGCATGTATTTTGTGAAAAATCACAATTTCCAACTCAAAACTTTAAGAGGCATAAAAATAAAACGGTAAAAGATTTGAAAAATCTGATTTATTCCTGAATAGCCCAATAATTTGAGAACATTTTAAAGTTTGAATGGTTGTTCTACGTGAAAGTAGGAAAAGTAGTTAAGTTTCAAAAACAAGCAAAATTTAGCAGAATTGCAGAAGTTTCCCATTCATTTCAATGGGACAAATTAAAGGAAAAAAGTGGAATATTTAAAAAGTATAACAGTAATAAACACCAAAGATATAGCGATCATTAGCAGAAATAGCAGAATAGTTTAAAATTTGAACGGTGAAAATCGGCTGAAAATTGTGGAAGTAGTTAAGTGCCAAAAAAAGTGAAAAAGTGGCAACTAGAATAATAATAATAACTAGAAAAATTTGCATTTCCTGCGAAAATGCAGTGTGGATGCTTAAAGCTGAAGCTATCTGCTGAAA